>NC_137457.1:0-72500 GCF_964235325.1 Thermobia domestica | reverse complement strand
AAAAAAAAAAAAAAAACATCAATTTCTTCAGTGATACTCTTAGTGCTAAGCTTTAGTCGTGAAATCTTTTTCACAATGTTTTTGCACATTGTCTTTGCCGATGCTACAAGTTCTCTCTCTCTCCCTTTTTTTTTCTTTTTTTTTTTTTTGCCTTTCCGAATGAAGCAATTTTCACTGTAACTGTAGCTCACATCCATATCGTTTTTATCTGAGTATGCATCTATACTATTCCCATCTGCTTCACTATCATGATCAATATCATCTTCATTCACTTTTTCATTACTTAAATTCGCATCACTTTCAGCAGCCACTAATTTTCCATAGTTAACATCAGACTCATCATTAATATTGTCAAGCCACTTCTCTATCTCACTTCTATTCAAGAAGCAAGACGTTGCTTAGAAAAACAAAACTTCACTCATAAACAATAATTATCACATTAAAGATCGCGCGTTGGAAAATTTCATACTCCATAAAAATATATGGTTGCTAGCCCTACTTTTATCACGGAAGTGCTCGCGCGTTTGAAAAAAGCAAACACAGACGAAACTAGTTCCTCAACCTGTACTGGAAGCTACTACAATTGTAGCTCGTCAGCAACCTTTGAGGTAGTAGACAGGGAGGAACCACTTGAGGAATAGCAGGGGGAATGACTCCACCAATGCGACCGTTCGTAAACAGCATTAGTTTTTGTTCACCTGTTTGATTTTTTCCAACAGCCCGAGTGACAAAAGGTTAATATTATTTTAATGTTCTTTTCCTCGAAATTTTTTCATATTTTGTTATTAAAATGCTTACCAACATATCCTCATTTTATTGACTTAAAAAACCAAAACAGATTGATCAAGCCCCTGATGTGATAACCACATTTCATGTCACGCCACTCCCATTACGAAATCCTGGCTAAACGAACGAATATATGTTGCCAGTAAAATAGTTTAGAATAATCGAACTCCTGGTGTGGTAACCACAGTATTTCTTGTGACGGACCCACTATTACGAAATCCTGGTTACGTGTCTGATCGTCAGCTAAAAGAGATTGGGAGCCCTTGTTTTAGGTTATTAATTTCAACAGTCTAACAGTCGTAAAAACTGTTATTTTCTACTTAGCAATACTGAAGGTGCATATTCATTGTTTAGAACGTACAATACAAAATTGGAAAGAAAACCCTCGATAACTTCAGATACAAATGAGCAACACTCTTACCTCAAATGATGGATCTCAGTGTAAATGAAGATTTATTACAAATTCTGTATTCCATGTATAGTATGTCCTGATCTATTGGAATTCTTTCCAAGAACCACTGAAGTATTTCCTAAAATAAGAAAAAAAATATTATTGAGTAATGACCATGTAAAACAGAATCAGATACTTCAAACAAATGATTTAAAAAGACAGCAAAATTGAACGTTAAACGAATACTTGTAAGCCAACTGATATCTTCCAATACAAATATCAAAGTAAAACTTGCGGAAGTAAATGCTTGTCATATCCAGGCATGTATGAATAACAATAATAACGACGTAAATGCAGGGGTGCCCACAAGAAGGGGGGCTATGACGCAAACTGCATCATTGAAATATTTGGGGGGGTTAAAAATATATATAAATATGTTTGAGGAGGTGTAAAAATTAATCGAAAATATTTTCTTTTCATGGAAGAACACCTACGGATAGACAATTGAGGGGGGGTGCGTCATGGAAATGAAGGGGGGTGGGCAATGTGTAAAAAAAGTACTAAATAAGTAAAATATTTATATCGACCTAATATGCATAGTCCAAGCTCTTTTCTTGGGAATGTCATGGATCATTTCGATCTAGTATATCACAATGGGATGAAGTGATTCTCTTTCCTAATTTCAATTTGTCAGTCACATGGATATAAGCCTATAATAAGTCTGGAATTATAGTCGAAATCAATGACACATCCTTCATAGGTTATTTTATTCATGATCTACGTGTGGTACAATACAACTTCTATAATAGGGGAGACCGGGCCTGTTTGACACACTGCTAATTAAGTATCTACGTTTAGCGGTTGGTACCCCCGATACTCATGTCATAGGAGTGGCTACGTACAACGCAGTTACTGTTGTACTTTCATGGATATAGAAAAGCGTTTCAAGAGTTTAGAAGAATTAACAACGTTTTTTTTGGGGGGGGGCAAGTACTTTTTTTATAATTCTAGTTTTTATTTGAATTATAGTAGTAATTTATTAGTAAAGAAAACAACGAACGACGGATTTCAAGGATTACTGTTTCACCTAGAAGAGGCAACGAAATAAACAGTGTGTGACTCATAGTCATTGTTTGCGGAAGCAAATAAGCTGACATGGTGCGATGGGGCTGGTCTAGTGATGATCAGTGGGAATATTCCCGACGGGAAGAAAAATGTAAAAAAATGAGAATATTCCTTTGGTTTTCCCTGGCATGTAAATTCCCGGGAAGAAATTTATTTCCACTTCTTTACTCTATTTTCCAAATTACAAGAACTACATGACTTATTATTTAATTTTAATTTATTATCATTTACTTCTAGCCTTTAAATGAGATGGAGGTTAAAAAATAAAATTCGTTGACTGTACTTTATATAACTAATCAATAATATGATTTTTTAACTTCCATTCCCATTTGCACTAAAAAGTAGCAAAGTATTAATTTACAAATGATGAAAACGAACCAGTTTGTTAAGTGATGCAGAAATTATGTAGAAATAGAGATGAAGTACTATTAATACACCCCGAACAACCGTTAGTAATAGACGGTCTGTCTGCTCTCTCTGACTGCATTTTCTGAATATGTGTTCGTATTTCTGTTACATGTGAATTAACGCATGAAATTTCAAGAAATAGGTAGGAAGAAAGGTCGTGTGGCAATGTTATGTGCAAAATTCTGAGGATAAATCAGTGTCTTGCAAATAGTGTGGACATCAATATGTATGTATAAATGTTGATTAAATGGTGAGATGTGTTTTCTGGCAGGTATCCAACCTAATTTGTTTATAACATATAAAATTTAATATGTTTTTAATATCAGTAATAGGGGCAAGTTCAGAAATTCCACTCACATATAAAATGTTTAGCGCTGTAAAAATATGTGGACTACCTACCTATACCAATGTTTTTCCTACATATTTACTATCATACGTCATATTGCAAGTAAATATACATTTATGCATACTCCCTAAATATAATAGAATATTAATGAAATAACATAATACCGTTCAGAGTATAAACTTTAAAGAATTCTCTGGAGACAACAGTAATAAATATACTCTGATTAAAAAAACAATTTAACTTTGAAATCATAATATAGTAATAGACTGCAATTTGCTTTGTGTCTGTACATAAATTCCCGGAATATTCCCATTTTTCGGAATCTTCCTGGTAATATTACCAAAAAAGAATCTTCCCGGGAATTTGCCCATCACTAGGCTGGCCTAGACAAAAGGCGTGGGATAGATTGACACGTGTGTCAACCGACCCCCTATGGCGATGAAATATATTGTTAAGTCTTATGGGAATATTTCATTTTCAGAAGTTTGACATTTCTTTCAGTTTGGTACTATAGACCTATATTTATTGATTGAAACTTCACTTCCCTTGAAGTCAACCAGAACTTCCCTACCCTCTTCCCCAACTCGCCCGTTCCCAAACACTTCCGATTTAACAGGTCTCTATTCTTGTCGAAGAGAGTATTATTTTCTCCACCTTATTACATTGGCTAAGCACGTAATGATAACAAACGGGGAAGGAACTTTGAAGGGGTGTTTGCTGCATATTTGTCTTGCATTTCTGAGTATTGAGACGAAAGACAATGCTTTCGTTCCTAAAGCAGCACAAGAATTTGAACGAAATAAATGTCAGCCGGAAGAGTATTTTTTTTTTAAGGTAAGATGGAGACGGAACGGTGAAATGATTTTCCTATTGTTATATAGATAGGCGAAGACCTACTGTTGTTTTTAAAAAATACTCAATGAAGAATAGGAGGAAGTAAAATGGAAAGTGGAGGGGAGAAGTAAACATTCAAACAATAACTTTTCTTTAGTTTGCGTCATTAGGTCTATAATAGGTTACCACAAGACGTATAGATTACAAAATGTAGTTATCTTGGCTAATAACAAACCAAAGGAATCATGGATCCAATGCTCACGTTGAAGTACTGGGCTCACAAGGCATGTATTGACAGAAGCAAATTCTATTTGTGCTATAATTGTGATTCAATGGACGATATGTTTGAGTGGAAAACAATGTAGGCCTTATGTAACGTTTTGTGATTTGGTGTAGCTAAGCTTATTTTGTTGTGAAATAGCTACCAGATCTACGTTAGCTATAAGTAAAAATAGTTTGCCTTTTGTTCTATTTTGTTCTGTTTTAGTTGTGAAAAGTATAACCTAAGGTCGATTATAGCCTAGGCCTATTTCAATCTATAGTTATTTTTGTTGTAGGAAGAATTAATACGCAGCTTTGATAATACAGGGTTTGTATGATAAGTAATGAGACCAGGTCTGGAAACATTGTTTTATTGATCTGATCTGTACAGGGACTTAAAAGCTTTCGAAGTACTCTCCTCTTGCGTCGATGCACTTCTGCAATCGATGTTTTCACGCTGCAAACGCCCCCTGGAAGTCAGCAGCCGGCATGTCCTTTAGAAATGTGGTCACGGCTGCTTGGATGGCTGTGACGTCTGCAAAACGGGTTCCTTTCAAGCGTGGCTTCAGCTTCGGGAAGAGGAAGAAGTCGGCCGGGCTCACATCTGGGCTGTAGGGTGGTTGTGGAAGGACTTCCACCCCAATCCGGGTCAAAAAGGAGGTCACTAAGAAGGCGGTGTGGGCAGGGGCATTGTCGTGATGCAACTTCCACCGGCTAGCGATCGCCGGTCTTTTCCGCTTGACGCTCCTGTGCAGTCTCTCAAGGACTTGTTTGTAGAAGGCGGCGTTGACGGCTTGTCCTTGGGGTACAAACTCCTTGTGGACCACCCCCACATTGTCAAAAAAAACAATCAACATTGTTTTCACCTTTGACTTCGACATTCTGGCCTTCTTGGGGCGCGGGGACGCAGGAGTGTGCCACTCCGCGCTTTGACGTTTCGTTTCAGGGTCGTACTGGAACACCTACGACTCGTCACCTGTTATGACGTCATCTTCAAAGTTAGGGTCACTGTTCATGAGGTTCAACAGTTCCTGACAACAATCAACACGTCGTTGCTTTTGTTCGTCAGTCAACACTCGCGGCACCAGTTTCGCACAGATTTTTCTCATTCCCAATTGTTCCGTCACAATCTTGTGCACTGTTGTGTGGTTCATATCGAGTTCATCAGCAATCAATCTCAACGATAATCGACGGTCTGAGTTCAGGAGATCCCTCACTTTTGCCACAGTTTCGTCCGTAGTCACTGTTGTCGGGCGTCCAGCCCTCTCCAGATCCTCAACGCTTTCCCGGCCGTTCCGGAACGCACTGTGCCAACGAAACACCTGGGCTTTGGATAGGGCTTCCTCTTTGTAGGCCTCCGTGATGAGAGAAAGCGTCTGAGTAGCCGTTTTCCCCAGGCGAACGCAAAATTTGATCGCATAACGCTGTTCGATGGAACCCTCCATGTTTGTTGATTTTCCGCCGTGACAAGAATGTTCACAAGGGCTTTGTCCAAGGCTTGTCCGCGCTCCACTAAGGCTCGGAGCCAACTGACGCGCGGTGCGTTGCTTTGCTCGGACCCCCCCCCTACATCCTCCATCACCGACAAACCCGCTCCAGCGACACGCGCGCCGCGGCGCGGCGAGTCTCATTACTTATCATACAGACCTTGTACTTTTGGTTGCGCTTGTTAAGCAGAAAGCATAGGACTGATTTCCTTTAAAAACGATTGTGAAAATTAGTCTCCATAGTATACAAGTTTTCAGTTGCCTACAGTAAATCTAAGACTCCATTTGCACTAATTGTATTCACTTGTTTAGGATAATACTACTAGTAGTCATTTTTGTACTTTCTAACTAGAATGTTTAGCTTGGAAATATGCTGAATATAAAACAAATAGATACAGAATATTTCAATATATGAGTATGTCCACTTACACCATAGAGTGTGTCAAGCAACCCAGACTCGGGGCTACTTGACACATTTCACTTAACTTTATTTTCACACGTCTAGCTCCCATAATATAATGTAGATAATATTCGACGTGGCTTTAATTAGTAAAAGAAAGTATAACGAGTTTGCCAATACTTCGTTTTCTTCTCTGGAAAATTTACCTCAATGGTTATAACCGACAAATGAAAAAGTGTGTCAACCATCCTCGGTCTTCCCTACTCCTCAAAACTCTAATTTTGACTATTATTTGAACGTTTCTCAAGATAACATTATTTACTCTAGAAGTCGGCTCCCATTTGACCATCAATCGGTTAAGTTTCTCTCTCCATTTCTGCATTGCTACTTTTCTCTGTGGTCAGCGACCATTTCCAGAAAATAGTCGACTCTAACAATGATTGAGCAATTCATATGACAGCATGGACATGATTGGAAATAAATGTTTTCAGTCCAACTCCCCACAATTATGCTTTTTAGGCTAAGAGATGCGGATGATTAATGTAAGTGAATGATGATTTAAGTATTGATGCAATCAGGATGTGAGAAAGAACAGGAATAGCCACGGACAAGATCTTGTCTACTACAAACGGCCAAGGAACTAACTGGGCCCCACGCACTAAACATAAGCGCTCTAGCTCTGAACCACCGTTCCCCGTGGCATTGTTGGAAGGTGCAATACATGAAAGCATGCTGCTCTTCACAGAAATTGAATTAACCACTAATACGTACCAGGCCCGCAACCAGACACAGAACTTTGGTGGAGCCATGAATAAGATAGGGGGAGCCAAGTCATTAAAAATTCTCTTACAAATATCTAAATTGTGATTTTTGTATTAATAATAGCATTTTGTATTGAGGTCTGGAAGGGCCATGAAAAGTTTAGGGGCCAGGTCCCCCTGACCCTCCTCTAGTTGTGGGCCTGATAGGTAGGCCTACGTATCCTGTCGTAGGGTATTATATTTTCTCATTTATTAGTTCTTTTTTAACAGAAATTTGATGTAAAATCTTTTGAAAATTAACGTATCAGTGGTCTAATAGTTCAAGTCGTTAGTTGTTGGTGCGCATGCCTTCCAGGTTTCGAGATCGATTCCTGGCGAGAGATTCATTCATATTTGAAGATATTATGGTGCCTCAGACTAACCTTAAACAGTAGGTCCATGCCTCCTATATAGCGTTGGTGCTATATCAGGATTAACCCAGCTTGCTTAATATTAACAGCTGAACCTAAAAACTTAAACTAACTAGGGATGATTCCATACCGAGACCTAGTACCTGGGGAAAACCTATATATCGTCTGAAAGCTCTTGCCATAAGAAGTATGAAACCGTTTCCAAATCACGGGAAAACCCACAACCTGACCCTATAAGGAATTAGTTTGTTGATGTTTCTGACTCTATATATGTCATATTCGACAAAAGTAAAAATGAATGTTACGATGCATCATGCGTAAGCACCTGAGCCCGTTATGTATCTTTTCTCTCGTTGTTAGAACGTGATTCGGGAAAGAGTTTGATAATGTCACTTTGCACCCCGATGTACCCATTTGGTCAGTGTCGCCAACGAATTGTAAATATAATGTAGCAGATGGCTTTTGTACCACTGGATATATATATCCATGGAACGTTTGATAAACATTATTCGTCACTAGAGAAAATATATTGTGAACGTGTTCCTCTACCAAGAACCCCAGTTTGTCAGTATTGCCAACAAAGTGTAAAAATGAGTAGTTGTAAAACAGGTTCCGTACGATAAAACGTTTGTTCACCATGCTTGGCAGAAACATCACACGACACTATAGCAAAAAGTCGTTGAGCGTGACCGTCTCCAAACCATTCTAGATTGTCAGTGTTGCCAATAAGCGTAAACGTTAACATGTGGAAAATGGCGTGCGTACCATTGAACGAATATATAACAAATGTGAGAGATGCAGCATTGGACAGTGGAAAATAGTGTGAGGTGTCCCCGTCTCGCAATCACCTCAATGTGGCAGTATTGCCAACCAAATTGAACATTCAAGATTTTCGCATGAAATATACAGCATTGGCGGACATAATTAAACACTGCCCCATACTAGGTTTGTAGTATGTTAGTGTGAACCCACAATGACATGTTGTCAGTTATGTCCGCGAATACGGTAGCTGCTTGGGTGCTTGGGAGACTGGGACTATCACAGTATGTTTTGTATTGTCCAATGCTGCTCTGCCACATTTGTTATACATTCGTTCAAATCCATCAACATTGTGATGATAACACTTATTGTCAACACTGACAATCTAAAATGGTTGGGAGACAGTTACACTCGTCTTTTTGCTATAGTATCGTGTGATGTTTCTGCCAAGCAGGGTGAACAAACGTTTCATCGCACGGAACCTGTTTTACCTAGGTACAACTTATTTCTGTGCTTGGTTGGCAACACTGACAAACTGGATTTTTTGGGGGAGAGAAATACGTCCACAATATATTTTCTCTAACGACGAATGATGTTTATGCCACGTTTCATGGATATAGATCCGGTGTTACACAAACCATCTGTCACGTTGTATTTACAATTCGTTTGGCAACACTGACCAAATGGGTACGTCGGGGTGCAGAGTGATATCATCAAACTCTTTCCCAAATCACGTTCTAGCAATGAGCCAAAAAAGAGCAGAGAGCTCAGAGAATTCCGCGTAATGTATCGTAACATTCATTTTTATTTTTGTCGAATATACCATACATATGGTCACAAACACTAACAAACTGACTCCTTATAGGGTCAGATTGTGGGTTTGCTCGTGATTTGAAAACGGTTTCGTACTTCTCATGGCAAGAGCTTTCAGACGATATATAGATTTTCCCAGGTACTTGGTCCCGGTAAGGAATCATCCATAGTAAGAAGTATGCAACACAAGTAACCATTTGGTTCGGCGTGTTGCATAAGTACAGAGTATACTTTCTACTGTTGTAGTTTTAATACGTGAAGAGAACAAATACCGTAGATAGGAAACCTGGTTTAAGTTTTACTTCCTACGAAGATAACTTAGTAGACAGTCTGGATCAGGAACTACGGGAGACATCCAGATAGCTTGATGGAGAAAAGAAGAAATTCCATCACCCGGAACATTACAAGAGGACAAGAAATATGTTGAAACATATTAATCAAAAGTCTTGGATGGTATTTAACGTCAAGTAGGACATCACATGAAACAAATAAAGAACGAAAAACCTCGAAATATACGAAGAAGCCTTATCATTTATAGTTTAGATACTACCCATATATATATATATATATATATATATATATATATATATATATATATATATATATATATATATATATATATATATATATATATATATATATATATGGTAGATACAATATTGACGCAGCGGAAAAGATCTCTGATTACTTCGTATAAACTTTGGAAGGAGTGCCATAATACGTGAAGAGTGAACATCCAAAATAAAAGAAGAGAATGAAAACATCAAGAGAAAGACTGACCATTACAGAAAGAGAATATAAATTACTAACACGTAATGAACTGACTTACTTTATGTTGACACAGTGGTTAAGGGGTAGATTATTTACCTTTCGTCAGTAGGAAAGAATTTCGAGAACAATATACCCCCAAAGGCAATTTTCCATTGAGTTATTTGTTTTAAGTACTGCATGCAGTTAGAATGGCAGGACTTCTTTTCAAGAGGGGTAAATCAGTTTCCAGGAAAGAAGACAAAATACCAAAATACAAGCGTAGTCGCGAATACAATTAACTTTGATGCACACATGTTCAGAAAACAATTATTACTTACGCATATATTCCTGTTAACTACAGTAAATAAATTATCTTTTTTGTATACACCTATTAAATACTATCTCTATAGTATGTGAGTAAGGAAATTAGTATGTATTGACATATTCTTTAAAAAAAAACTCTAATCGAAAAAAACAAAACAAGAATGTCATTCACCTCCTTGCTCTCCACAAAGGGCGGGCATCACTGTATGAATTACATTGGTATTACACTGCAGTATGGAAAAAGGTAATAACAACAATGGAACCTGAGAAAGAATTCATTTCAAGTGACATACCAGGAGGTCCGGATCTCCCCGAAATTTCTAAATTTGATCTGACTGTGCCGTATGCATTGGGAAGGGAATTTCTAGGTTGTAAGCCTCTCTTGAGTAAGATACTATCAAAAATTAACACTTACCGTATTACAAAATGTATACAACAAACACCAAGTGAAATGTGTTTATTTAGACACAGGTAAACATCCGGATGAAACTTTTTTTTCGGTTAGTTCCTGGATTAAGAAGAAAAAAGAGAAGTAGTGTAAGATAAGTATAATACTTAGTTTACAAAGTAAATATTCTGAAATTTCTTTTTTTAAAAAATAAAGTAACTAGACCATATCGTGGTCGAGATTATTAATAATGATTAATGACCCACTTAATTATGTTAAAAGTGCTTTCCATATGAATCCATTCTACTCATAAAGCTATGTGCTACCATTTCCATATGAAAAATGTCTCTTTCGCTTACTCTTTCTTAATACCCTCCCGCCCCGCCGCAGTCATGTTAGTTTCAGAAATTGTTTTTGGTTCGGAAATATTTTTCTTTTATTCCATCTTTCGTGCATGGGCATACAAATGGTGCCCAAATTTAAAACAAGAATTTTAGAAATAATTTTAAAAAATGGATCAAAAGAATGCGATTTCTGTCAATAATAAGCTTCACTATCAGGTGACCACAAAATTTTTGAACGGCCACTAAGTCGAGTTTTCGTATTTTCTACGGAATAAGCACATCATACTGAGTTAAGTGATAGTTTGGGTTTCGCTACACTACATGTAGTTCTCCAGGTATAATGTCTACAAGAAATTTTTTGATTGAAATATATTGGTTCTTTTGATCCAAAATGAGTGTGTATCGAAAAATCACAGGACATCGTTCATAATTTACGAATTTGTGGATCATCATGGTAGATGCAAATGATTTATTCCAAAGGCACTGACATACGCCTAGGTTCCCCCAGTTAATAGTGACACTTCATGATTCTCGAGTTCTGGTTTATACTTTAAACTAGTGCAGTGGCGAATTCAGTCCGGGGCCTAGGTTCCCCCAGTTTTTGGAGTGACAAAAAAAAATGAAGCTATTAATTATATATTATTAAAAATTCATAGCAAGCGTTGCCTTTTATTCTTTACTAGTATATATTACCCGCTTCGCTTGGTTGAAATGAAAATTGAAATGCACAACTGCGTATTTCATATGTTTAGTACCCATGAAATATGCTGTTTTCGTTTGTAATGGCATTGATTTAAACGGCATCGGAAAGATCATTGATTATCTCGGCGACCCCAAAAACCATGAATTCGATACTAATATTGGTCATTTTTGAACATTTTATTACTTTCTCCTCTCCCAAGATGCGGGGCTGAATTTCGATTTAAAAGCATCAGAAGTGTCACTGTTCATCTCGGCGATCCCAACAACTATAGATTCAACAGTAATATCGGTCATGTTCGACCATTTATATATATATATATATATATATATCCCATGTTTGGCCCATGGCATCGGAAGTGCCACCGTTCATCTCAGCGACTCCAAAAAATGTGAATTCAGCACTAATATCCGTCATTTTCGATCATTTTAACTATCTCCTCCTCCCCCTAACCTTAGTTGGGGTTTGAATTTGATTTTAAATGGGATCGAAAGTATCACTGATCATCAAAACGATCCAGAAAGCTATAAATTCAACACTGATAGTGGCCATTTTCGATCATTCTAATATATCTCTTTCTCCCCCTTCTCCAAGTGACAGGGCTAATTTGGATTTAAACCGGATCGGAAATGTCACTGTTCATCTGAACGATCCCGAAAACTATGGACTAGACAGTAATATTGGTCATTTTCGATTATTCTTAGGCCCTATATTTTGCTCCCCTTCCTCCTCCATGCTGCGGCACACAGCATCAAAATTGTCACTGTTAATCTCAGCTACTCCTAAAACTATGGATTCGACACTAATATTCGTCATTTTCGATCATTTTAAGTGTTTATCCCCCTCCCCTATGTTGTATCCTCCCCCTCCTCAACTATCAGGGTTGCACCTGGATTCAATCAGCATCAGAAGTGTCACTGTTTCTCTCATCGACCCCGAAAACTATTGATTCAACACTAATATCGATCACTTTTGAACGTTTTTAAATTTCTATTTCCCTCCCCCTCCGCTACGTTGCATTATCAAAGTAAATAGTCTAAAGTAATCCCTGCCTCTAAACTCATGTATGTTGAAAATTTGATTGAGATCGGTCGGGTGGTTCAAGAGTGATGAAGTCAAAAAGGCAGTCATTTTTATTTTATTTTATTTTTTTTTTTTTTACCTATATCTTGCCCTCCCCTCCCCTAGGTTCTCTCGTGAAAGTGAAACGATAGAAAACACTCAACACCAGACCCTCATATATGTTGAAAACTTGATCGAGATTGGTTGGATGGTTCAAAAATTATTAGGTTTTATTAGTTTTTATTTGTATGTCCCCTCCTCTCCCGCCCCCCTAGTATCTACCTTTCAATTGAAATTACAAAAATGTTTGCAGATCCGGATCTCATATATCTTGAAAATTTAATTGAGATCGGTCGGATAGTTCAAGAGTTATTAAATTACAAAAATAGTCGCTTTCAGCCTTATATAAATTGATTTTGATATATCTCCCCTTCCTTCTCCTCCCCTACGTTGCTTCATCAAATTTAAAGCATAAAAATGATCTCAGGCCTGAACCTCATCTTTACAAATTTGATCAAGATCAGTCGGGCGGTTCAGGAGATTTAGAGTAACAAACATAGTGATTTTCAGTTCTACCTACCTACCTACCTACCTACCTATCTATCTATCTATATATATATCTATTTATCTATCTATCTATCTATCTATATCTATATCTATCTATATCTCTATCTATCTATCTATCTATCTATCTATCTATCTATCTATATATATATATATATATATATATATATATATATATATATATATTAAAAGACATTTTTCTGACCAGAACAAAATGAATTATTTAATAACTATACGATTTTTGTTACAGTTTCAAGGACCTAACGTCCTCTTCAACAGACATTGAGAAAAGACAGATGACAGCAAATCTTATATCTTCCTCAGCCGTTAGTTGGCATTTTCATTCATATAATTTTAATTGTTGTTTTTATATATATATATATAAAATTTAAATTTGTAATATGTAACAATATCATATAATTACATTGTTAATACATTTTAATTGTCAGTGTAATTTTACAATCTGTCTTTTTTCAATGTCTGATGAAGAGGACGTTAGGGCCTTGAAACTATAACAAAAATCGTATAGTTATTAAATAATTCATTTTGTTCTGGTCAGAAAAATGTGTTTTAAAATGTTATTGTGATTATCCAGAACTATGGAGTATATATATATAGGAAAATTTTTGAAACATTAGATATGGTTTCAGTTGTAGTTATTCTGTTCTGCAATGTGTAAAAAAAAAATAAAAGTCCAGATCGTCAACGTGCAACCTAGCTATAACATCTATCGGGAGAGAATCAAGTTGGAAACTTCTTCAGGACCCATGAAAAATTTTAAACTAATGATATACATATCATTATCTGGTTCCGGCTGACCCCCAGTTTTTACCTTCTGGATCCGCCACTAAACTAGTGATGGGAAAACTACGGCCCATGAGACAGACGCAGCCCTCTTAAATGCTTTACTCTGCCTCTGACATGATTCCTGATCTAACGAATGAAAGAAGAAAAGAGGAAACCAATAATTGTGGATGACCTTTTCTTTCTCTTACAAATGTTTAACTTAATGATCAGAGATTAGTGTATTACTTATCCATGATATTGGAATAGCATGTTAGCATTGGCTATTGACTTATTTATGTATTACGAAACATTTGAGCTGTTCGTTAATGACCTCAAATTAGAGTTCCACGTGACCTGATCGAAATCCAGTTTCTCAAATCTGATATATCATGTCCATAACGTTACTGTTACATTTGCCTCATGCTACATGTTTGAATAGGTGTTTCCTACACTATAACTTTGAAAACGTTGTATTAGAGACAGACAGGGGCGGATATAGGGTCGCGATCAGAGCGACGTCCCTTCCCCCCCAGAAGAGAAAACTTTGTTATTTTATATATAAATAAAACCCATCCCAGAGTATGTTGCTCTTAAAAAGTAGTTCTAAGTAGCAGTATTAGAACCCACCGACCCCCACCCCCCAGAAGTCAATCCTGTATCCGTCCCTGCTGACAGATGAACATTTTATGTCACTGCTTGGAATCAGCACATCCCAGTTCGAACCAGGTAGGTGAAGTTTTACAACTTTATTCGCTACATTATCCTTTATAATCTTTCAATTATTAACAGAGCTTACTGTTAAAGAATTTTATAAAATGTATCATTACTTTTTAATTAAATTAAAATATATATTAAAACGCCTAAAGTTTTTTTTCTCATTTTTCAGTGCCTCCCCCTCAACGTTTCTCCATCACTGTTCAAGAAGTATGCTCTGGTTCATCTGGCTGCAAATAAACTAACTCTAACCAATAATTACATTAGTGCTTGTTACAATAGCACAAACGTAACGTGAATTACTAATTACCTACTGTATACTCTTCGATGAACTTAGTTGCTACGTAAATTTTTGTCAAAATTAGCTATACTTCATGTCTGAAAAGTTTATTTGGTAATATATGGGTCTATCAAAATAACTTTACTACTCAATGGAATCAAAGAAAAGGAAATTTTGATGACAAAAGTAAATATATATTTTTTATTATGATATTTTCTAAACTAACTAACTAACGTTATGATTTACGGAAACCTGAGGGTTAATGCCGCGTTCACAAAAGCTCTCCACTGACTTCTATCCTCAGCCAATTAGATCTAGTTTCTACTTCGTATTCCTATTTCTGCGAGATCCATCTTAATATTATCCTCCCATCTACGCTTAGGTCTTCCTGATGGTCATTTCCCGATTGGACTTAATACTTTCAAAGCGCTTCTACTTTCTTTCATTCCGGCTACATGACCTGCCCACCTAAATCTCCTAGACTTGATGACCCTAACAATGTTTCATAAACCGTATAAATTGTGCAGTTTATCTTTATGAAGTTTCCTCCAACCTTCATTCTCGTTCCTCTTGGGTCCGAATATTCATCTCAGGATATTATTCGCAAATACTTCCCTCAGAGTCTTCATTCTTCCCGCAGAGTAAGAGACCACCTTTTGTATTCATACAGCTCCATAGGCATGAAGATAAAACTTCGATTTTTCTTCTAAAGAATTGATTGATTGGTGTGATTTTATTTTAATGTTTTTAATTGTTAAAGGCATAAGATAAGCGACTTGTACAATTCGCAGCAAAAAGCCTGCAAAATGAGCATGTAAGTTTATTGTGAAACGACGAAGTCTTTTGCTCCAAAAATAAGTGTGCACAGAAGGACACCGAGGTTTGTCCTGGCGTGATTCGTGCCACCTAGACGTTATGTTGATTCCCTGGGCTGTTAGGCATAGTTTCACAGTAAACTTACATCCTCATGTTGCAGGTTTTTTGCTGCGAATTGTACAGCGGGGGACACTTCTAAATGGTACACCTTAGCCGTAAATCTCCATATGGCTGTACCATTTAGAAGTGTCCCCCGCTGTACAATGTTTGTTTTCCTAATCTGATTCCTAGTTAATTCAGTTTAGTCTAACAAGTTAACTGGGAATTGATTCCAGATAGATCTCGCGCTAAATTATACGTATTATACTTACAATAGGAAAAGATAAAGGACATTTTAAATCTTGCACCACAAATAAACTTTTCTAAATCTTACAAGACACTCATTCATCCAATTACAAGTACATACCTAGGCATATTTTGAAAATATTTTTGGAAATAATTCTCTTCAAACTTGTTTCGAAATTTCCATACTATCGAGTTTAGTATGATTTGTCAGTAAAGAAATTAAGTTTACTACGTTTCATCGTAGTCAATTCGATATTCCAGTTTGCATGTTGTACGATTATTTATATATTATAACAAATTATATATATTCATATATAAAAATATCCACAACGTATCAACTGGAATACGGTATTGTACTATGTATTCTAAAACATCATAAGTTTAAAGTGTTTACTGAAAATGATACAAAAATCGATAATATACAAATTACGAAACAACTCGAAGCGTTTTATAAATAAAAAATTTCTTATAGCCATTGATATGTAACTAAAATATGTTTAACTGAACTTGATGAAATAAAATACCCTTCTTCCAATTGTACAATTATCACTCTTAAATTCTAAATAGGACACAAAGCATAGATTACTATTATATCGTGAAAATCATTCTTATACCTATGGCGCTAACCTTGAAGTAGTACACGTACGCAGTATTTCACACACAAATATTTTCAAGTAATTAAAATTTTGCTAGATATACGCTTTCCTGCAGGTCAAAATAATTTCTACTTCAAAGGCGTAATATTCTTGTAGTTATTCCAATATATTAGCAAAGAAGCTTTTCGGATGTAAACTATAATTTTCACAAAGAGTACGTGGCTCCAACTTACCGTTAGTCGGTACGTACTGAACTAAATAGAGCAATGGAGGCTAGCTTCCTTCTTCACTTGCTCTCCAGTGATGTTGCCAACTTAGTGGTTTTCTCACCGTATCTGGTAGCTTTCAGTTTTTGTTTGGTGAGAAAATATTCAGTCTGGTGGCTTGTAAAAAAAAAAAAATCTAATAGATCACGAATCACTTTTCATGGAAATCTAAGTGATATCTTGTAATGAAATAATCACATTTTTTTTTTTTAAAGGAAAGTTATCTGGAACAAAATTACCTGAACCTTCGGATCAGCACCATTCGATTTCTATGTCAAATTTACTCTACACCACTCACAATTATATTTATAGTAACTTTAATTATATAATGGAAATCGCAATAAAGCAGAGTTCATTTCGTGTGAGAAACTTGCCACTTTTAATCTTTCATTTTCCTATGTGGTAGTATATTCAGTGTCTTTCAAACCTTCAAAGTGATACTCTAACGGTTTTAAACCTTTCATCTGGTAATAAAACGTGCTAATATGTTAGCAACACTGCTTCCGTTTGACGAATGAATTATTTCTGCCTTCACGTGACTTCCGTCATTCTTTGCGACATACGTGACGACATTAACATTTACAAAATTTCAAGATGGCCGCTGGAAAGATTTTACTTTGATTAAGACATTCAGAATAAATATTAATATATTAATAATATTTGGATAGTACTAAAATTTTCTACAACTTGCCTCATTAGTAAATTAAAATCACGGCTAGTAAAGGAGAATGAAATTCTGAAATATTGAGAACTTTTAGTTTCGTTTCTGTTGCCTGTATTCATTTCGAAGTTCTACACCTGCATCTTTCATGAAATGTTCATATTTTAAGAAGTTTACCCTTGAAGAAATAAATAAATAAAATGTATTAACACGAAGGAGGTTTGAGATAACTGAAAAATATGTTTGATATAACAGAGATTTTACTTACTTGTTTTTAATAAAAGAGAAGTATTCTCTTTCTAAGAGTACGTAAGAAAATCTGTGATCGCATAGCGTTTGGACGGAACCATCTTTGCAGAACTTTAGGGGGCAGCGTGCATAGTGACGACATTGGAGGGAAATGAAGTTATTGGGTTCGTTTTGTTTTGATGACACATCTGGCGAGAAATGGAATGCATTCTGCGACTAAATACGGCGGTGGAATTTATGGAATGTGCGGTTGGAAGGTTTTTTCCTTGTCATTAAGTACATGAATTAAATAAATATTATTGAATCAAATCATATAACATAAGTAATAGTACAACGCAGACAATGTTATTTGATTTGGTTTGATTTTTATTTAGCGTCCCTTTTAGCACCTAAGCTATATGAGACGTGGGATCTACAGCTTAAGGTAGGATTCGATCCGTAGGACATGAGCTCCCGCCAGGAATCGAACCTGGGTATCTCACAGAAAACGTATATTTATTTAAATTTCATGTCAATATCAATAAGACTATAGGAAGTAAGCAGAATTAAACTCTATCTCGATAACCATTCTTAACAGTAATCTATAGAACAGCGTGTGAAGTAAAACAAACTGCGTTAAGGAGATAACAGGCGGCATGGTGGCTCAATGGTAGAGCACTTATCACTGGTGCATGGGTCTCTACTTCGATTTCCGGTCAAGTAAGTTTGTAGTGGACAACATTTCCGTGGATTTTCTCGGAGCCTCGAGATAACGATTAATGCACTTTCTATCATTCTTGTCCTAAATAGCATCCAATAAAATGTTTTGGATAAAATTGAATGAGCTCCGCTTTAATTACCAACAACTCAGGAATGAAAAATTAGGTTTCTGAATTTCGGCATCAATGGCCACGTTAGCCCGTCAATTGTGAGGAATGACGTCTCTCGGTGATCACACTATCCAAAGAAGTGGAGGAAAGGATTGGAGGAGGAAGAAGGCGGCCTGGGACCTATAGGTCAGGTACCATCCCGGCATTTGCCTTGTGCGAATGACGAAAACCCAGGAAAATCTCACTCTTGGTTGACTGGCCTGAAATAACATTCAAACTGTTTCGACCGAGTGTCAAAAATTCATAAACCGGTGATTCCGGACGAAAACGTTTTCATCTATCTCTATGCTAAATTTTGTGAAGGAACTTTGCGTTCTGTAGATCATATACAATGTATATTGTCGTCCTTATTTATTTATTTTACAATGTATCCAGAAAAAAAACACTCCTCGATTTTATCCTAACTATAGCTATATAAAACTACCTGAACGGACATAAAATAAAGTGATACTTCCGGATGCCTGGAAAGATGAGATTTGGCATGATTGTAGCTTTCCGGGACTAACCCACAGGAAAATTGCCGAAAGGGAATATTTTTAATTTTTGGGGGTTCTAGAGAGAAGATGAATAAACTCCCCATGCTATTTCAATGGGCTTTTCTTTTGGACATATAATCTCATGCTTTAGATGCTTGGAATTAAAAAAAAAAAAAATCGAAATTTGGTGTATTTGTACGTTTGCTATAGTGTTATTTAACAAAATCACTAAATATAAAAATTTTCAACTTCATAATGGTTTTATGAGGAGCTGAAAAATCTTCCCCATGTTATTTATATGGGACACCTTTTACAGCCTAAAATTATTAATTGGTTCCTGTAGGGCTTGAATGATTAAATTTCAGACGATTGTAGCTTTTCGACACTAACTGACAGGAAAATTACCACAAGTGAATATCTTTTTTTCTTTTTTTTTTTAATTTTTAGGGGCAATGAAGAAATATTTCATGTTATTTAAATGGACCTTTTTTGGACCTATAATCTCATATTTTAGGTAGATACTTGGAATTCAAACTGGATATCTGGAATTAAAACTTGAAATTCGGTATACTTGTACGTTTACGTTAGCGTTACCTAAGTAAATCACTAGTCTACCCGAAAACTGAACACAATATTCGCCAAGGTTCCATTTTATAACCAAATAAAATCGAAGAATGTTTTCATGGATATACTATAATATAAAATCAAATGAACGATAGAAAGAGACATTTCTCAGAAAGTCTATGACCTTTCAAAACAGTTACTTAGCTATCCCGAAACTTACACAGAGTGTGAATGAAAAAGGCATCTCTTATGAATACAGATTTTATGCGATTTCGATTTACTTTTTTTTCTTTTTTTTTTTAGTTTAACGTTCCGAGGCTATATCCCTTAGATTAAAGGTGACTAATGATTATCTAAATGTCAACTTCATTGTTCTATCACGAATCAAACCAGGGACCACGTGCTCCAAAGACAAACGCGCTAACCTCTAGATCACTGTGGGAACATGCTTTACATTGGAAATCACGCATCCAATAACAGAAAAAAATTATTATAAATACGAGGTGGTATGTTAAAGTTTTAAGTATCACCGGGAAGTTATTACGATATGATGATGAAATTTTATCAGTGTTATATTTGGTTTCTATGTGCATGATTTTAAGGAAATTAGTTTCTTATAATTGATATTTTTACAGGCTTTGCCAAAAGTGACCAAAGTGCAAAATGGATAAGATTGAGGCTCGCAGTGTGATAAAGTTCCTGTATTTGAAGGATAATGGCAGACAAATTCATGACGAGATGAAGGCTGTGTATGGCGATGATTGTCCATCTTATGACATCATGGTAAAGTGCAAAAGGAAATTCCATATTGGTCATACGTCCCTCACAAACGACCCAAGACTTAGAACACCATACCTGAGGAACGATGCTGCCACTGTGAGAAAGTGGAGTATTTAATCGTCGAAGACAGACGAGTAACCATCCAAACAATTATGAGTGAGACTAGTCGCAGTTATGGTAGTGTGTGGAAAATTATGCATGACAAACTTCACATGTGTAAGGTATCTGCGCACTGGGTTCCTTGTTTGCTGACACCTTTTCGGAAGCACCAGCTCATTCATCTCAAGTTGCTGTCCGTAAAGCAAATGGTGTCGCTTCCAGGTATTGCAGCATCAGCCTTATTCTCCCAACTTCTCATTCAGTGACTTTTTCTTGTTTCTCCAAATGAAGAAACCGTTTCGTGGTTGTGGCCATTTTGACAACACAGGTGACGTCATTCATGAAGTAGAAGAGTGGCTTAAAGTACAATAGAAGGGAGTTAGAGAGGGGAACAAATTACAATAATCCCTCACTATCATGATTTTTTACTATGATAATTAAAATTTTATAGTGCACCCTCTTCAGTCATTGTAATGAAATATCTGTGAAACTCAGCAACGATGCGAAGACGAACGAATATTACCATTCTGTGAAAAGTAAAAGGAACACTTGTTGTTCACAGTATTATAGGGAGCTAGCTTGTTTACCAGCGGGGACTGAGGTAAAGGGGGAAAAATTTCAACAATCTTTCTGCCTGACTCTTGCAATACTTCCTTACCCTCCTTCTATATGTCAGCGTTGCCAGGGTTAAAAATTTGTCACATGAATGCAGTGGTTTATTTGTGGATTTTGTAGAAGGGGGGAATATTTATAAAGAATTGTTACTAAAACATGCAGTTGAATTATTGTACTTTAAAACAGATTATGTAGCCTATGAAAGGGGGAAATATCTTTCCAGGCTGGGAAGACTGAATTAAACTTAGAGACAGGGAAGTCAAGACTTAGAAGGGGGGAAATTCCCAGGCTTCCCTGGCTACAAATAAATCCCTGCATGAATGTCATTCTGAAGAGTTAGTGTGAGTTGGTTATTTGTTGTGTGTTGTGGTTGCGGATTTGTTGCTTATTATTCATTTGACAATGGCTTCACAGCGTAAGAGAGGGCAAGCGAAGCTATAGAAGTAATAAGGAAGGCCATAGTGCAGTGCAACGAAGAAGCGAGGGAGAAAAAACTGGAGCATTTGTTGTCACATCCTAATTTGCGTGTGTCTACGTATACATGGATCTTCGATAGGGATTGCATAATTGCATAAACTCTTTGAATTAAGTGAGTATTAGCTGAATTTTTTGACAACGCATTGGCAACCCTGCCCAGGACCGTCGAGTGACCGTTTCTTGGCGACGGAGTGGGGAACCTGCCAATCAACTCTGAATTCCTCAGCCTCGCATTAAAGCTAGCTCCCTACAATATCTTCCTAAGAATAACGTATTACAAAGGGAGTAATAAATTTCAATAATAAACGATAGAAAGTGACTCTCAAATTAATAAATGAAAAAGCTACGACAAAGCAGATTCATATATTATTGTCATACAAGGGTTGAATAAGTAAATTTTATGTCTCTCGAAGAAGATCTATTGAATTGAGTTTTCACAATTAAAAGATATGCATATAACTTGAGCTATCGAGATTTAAAAAAAAATCATCAAAGGTGCTCATGAATTGAAAAAAATAAATTCCTGTCTCCTTTTTATCATTTAAAGTTCAAAATAAAATATATCAAATCTATTTTGTTTTAAACATAGCATTATCTTGTTTATGAAAATGAAAGCGCAAAAATTACATAAAGAAGCAGTACCATAGTTTTAACATTTTCGATCCTGGGCTAATCTGACCTTGCTTATTCCAGTATCGTGGAGTTTTCAGGTCTTTTTTTTTTTTTTAAATAGCATATTGCTAAATAATAATAGATGAACTAAAAACATTGCAAACAAGTTTTTGGACATTAGACTTTATTATGAATATATAAGTTCGTGATGTAAGAAGAGGTAGTTCGCTACACTGCTGATTGAAATTTGTACTTTTTGAACAGATGAGAAAATTTGTTCAAATAGATAGAAAGATAATACTCCCGGTGCGTGTGAAGTGCGAACAGTGAAAATCCTGTGCAATAAGGAGTGTGAAATCTGCGGGAACTGACCGCTGAGTTCCGTTGGTGTGAGGATTCAAGAGGAGAAAGGAAAGATATAAGATGGAAGGAAAAAGTAATAAAAAGTGCTCAAAATCAAGGAAAAGCGGTGTTTATTTTTGAAAATTTTCGCGCTTTCCACCAACTATGGTGGCGTTTTGAGGCTGGTCTGTCGACTTCACTCATATGTACGGGGTGGAGGATGCCTTCGTATACTCTCGCCCCGGGCACTGATTTTCCATAGCACGGAACTGCTCATGTACTCACCTGCTTTTTAAATTTTGAAGTCAGGATCTAAATCTGAATCGTCAATTTCACCTTCCGAACGGAATCTAAACTCTACTCTTTTAAAATCTTTGATATTTCTTCTATATTCATTTTACTTGCTTCAAACAAGACAACTGGAAGATTTCTGTCATGTTAAATTAAATAGTTTTCGAAACAAAATATTCCACTATATTATCGAGAGTGTTGCAGTGAAACGAAGAAAGTTGATCACAACAATGAAGCTGCAAAAGTTCGTTTACTCTTCGTTGGATGTCAGGTGAATAGTATTTCTTGAAGAACTGAGTCTCAATAAGTATTTAATACGGTCGACAACCGACCAGAATCCATAATAAGTTACATAGGGGCTATAACGTAAGAACGAGTTGGATTCGAGCTTTGGCGTTTTGGAATAAACATACAAAACGAGTCTGACTTGGGCTTAGGATCGAAAGTGTTAATCATAACACAATTTGGCAAGCCTGAGTGACACTAACATGTTTTGGAAGTAGATGAAGCTAGTAAACTGTCTACTACTCAATTTTATCTTCTTCGATCTTGAAATTTATTCACTTAAAGTTGAAAATAAAACGTTTCGAATTAATGTTCGTTTATTTTATTCTTTATTCACTTTAAAACTGATTAATCAAAATCAACAATAAGAAAAATGTCCAAAGCTGATATACAAAGCATTCACAAATTGGTACTTCTCAGTGAGCTAGACAAAGTAATGTTGGTGTGTCTACATTCTGTATTTTAAAACAAAAAAAGAAAGGTTGTTAAGATAATGTATTTTAACTGGTACTGAAATATACGCTAATCCAGCTTTATATTACGAAACTATCAGGATGTATTGCTAATGAGAAATAGCCCAAAAGTATGAATAACTTTCTATACTTTTGTTCAACTGCAATATTCTTTAAAGATGAGACAAATTCCAAATCATGCTGAACAAAATGGGATATTTGCGGATAAACTCGCATGCGTAGAATTCGAGAAAATGAAAATTATTTTTATTCCTTTAAAAAGAATATAGTTCTTTGGGAATAATAGTTGGTAGTATTTACTCTGCTGGGACATTTCTATCATTTATGAATTCTAGAAGTAAAAATAAAAGTCTATCAAGTAGCAGAGGGACGTTGGCTCAGTGCTAGAGTGTTTACTTCTAGTGCATGGAGTTCCTTGTTTGATGCCCGGTTAAGTGAATTTGTGGTTGACAACATCGTTTTCTCGTCGTATCCCCATTTCCTGATACTTACTCATTCCACTACCTCTTCCATCCTCATCACTAGAGGTATCCACAAGGGGAAACATGACGCCAATGGCGTCATTAACATTTTAAAGGGGACTTTTTCATTTAAAACAATTAAAATTGCATCATTTCATGAAAAGAAGGGAAAACGTAAAAACTAGTTGCTAAGTCAATTACTACATTGTTATATTTTCCTGCTCCCTCTTGTATAACTTCATGTAAGTTTTACACTTTACAATTTCTGGAATTATGATTTTTCTGAATCTTGTATTAGTTTTTAAAGTATTCACATTAGTATTAGTAGAAGATTAGTATTAATCTTGTATTAGATTTTAAAGAAATTGTATTAGTTTTTATCTAGTCTTGCTGTTCGTTAATGGTTGTCAAAATAAATATAACAATACACCTAAATACAGGTTAATTGTAACACAAACATACTTGTAAAAATAATAGATCAGTAAAATACTGATTATAACTGAATCTCGAGGTGCATAGGCAATTTTAGATCAGTTAAAAAGTAAAATAAAAATAAATTTTAATTAGGTGTACCGAAGAAAGAGGAATTGCTCTGAAAAAAAAAAGATTAAAGTCAGAGACTAACAACATAAATTCTTTTTGAGGATAGTTGAGCATCTCAGAAAAGCCGTCCCCAAGCAAACAAAAGAAGGGATTGCATCATTCATAGTTAATTAATATGACACGTGTTTTGCCTATCATACATACTATTTTAGTGTCTAGTTCATTTTAAATTTGTGATGTCTAGTTTTAAAAACAAAAGTAATTAACATTGAAAAATCGTTTTTTATGCGTGCTTTTACAAAACTGATCAAAGTATACCACCTCTAAATTTGTTATATATATCTTTCGCATCACTTAGACTGGGGGCTTAAGCAAAGTCTGGGAAAATATTACGTTCTTTTCTTACCTCACAAAATGAAACATCCTAAAACGTATAAAGATTAATTATCAATTTTATGTTCAAATAAGCTACATTTAAACTTAAAGTTTGTGCGATTGCAATGCGAGCCTCTAGTTTCTTTTTACCATGATCTCACGTGTTGTCATAGGAAGACATACAAAATTAATTATGGGGATACTTTGTTATTTGGGGGGGGGTTGCATTGGCACTCGTGCTCATCACTTAGTTTAATCATCGTCTCCCTTAGCCTAATGGGTATAATCGTTTGCCCTTAAACTGAAATATTTAATTTATAAAGTAGCAGATTTAGGGTTAGATTTTTTCTCCTCGTAACAGTGAGATATACTTCTAACCCACTTCTGCTTACATTTTCCCACATACTACATGTAAAATGTAATCATACGTAGCTACCAAGAGTTTTTTTTCTCACATTGCGCTTGTGGTGTAAGAAGTGTTGTCCAGTTACTGATATCACATACAAGATGCGCTTTTACAAACTATGTTGGTATCTCAGTATTCTTAATATAAATATGAAGATTGATTTTCTTTTCTTTCAGAATTGTGACACCTTTGCCTTCCTTCGTAATTCATATTTTACTTCCATAGCTGTTTCTCTCCTCCATATTCGTTCCATCAGCTCTCGTGTTTTTAGATTTTGTCTTTAGTTATATTTCTCTCACTGTTACTCATTCGTCCTTCTGTCTTTTTCAAGACATGTATCTCTCGGAAATCCGGCAAGAGGGCAGAATATTTACCTCAGATCTTCTACTCTACAAAATATCAATGTTCATAATTTGCTCTCTTTCTGTAGAGTAAGAAAAAAATGTAGTCGTTTCCCAGACTCAAATATTTCCTTCGATAAGGTCAGCTTGATCACAGTCAATACTTACGTCCAAAGTTTAGCACCAACTGTTTTGTATTGTATTGTATTGTATTTATTTCGTCCTTTTTTCATACATTTAGCACTGTAATACAATGCATATGAAGTGGACACGCCATTTATATATGAATACAAAACTAAAAGAAACATAACAGTGAAAATTACACACACTAGGTTAATAATTAAGCCTTATTTCTTACATCTTATAACACTGTACATTTTACATGACATCGTTGTTAAAAATAGACTTAGCAATTATTAATTGCAGTGTATTTAGAAATCCTCCAACAAATATCTAATGCTAAAAGCGAGTAATGACATTGATTTACTGTACATCATGTAACACTTCTATTCACTTAGCAGTTCATGTATTCCTCTACCGAGTAAAAGCAATGTTGTAATAAATATTTCTGGAGTTCTTTTTTAAATTTAGCAACAGAGTCCTGAGTTTTTATTTCTTTCGGAAGTTTATTGTAAAGCATGATACCCGCGTATTTACACCCTTTTTCATATAATACTGTTCTGTGTTCTACAATAGAAAAGTTCTTGTATCATGATCATGTTGCTGTTCTACTCGCGTAAGGATACCTTGTAGGTGTTTCTTTACAAATATCAATAGATTTAAAATATACAAACAGGGTACTGGAAGTATACGAATTTTTTTAAATATTGGTTTGCAATGATCTTTTGGTTTGGCAGTTGCCATCATTCTTATTATTCGTTTCTGTATCGTAAAGATTACTTTGGCCTTGTGTGTATTTCCCCAAAATATAATACCATATGTTAAATTCGATTGGAATAATCCAAATTAAATTGTTTTTAAAGTATACTCTCTTAAAACATTTTTAAGTACTTAAATTGCGAAATATATTTGGTTTAATTTTTTACTAAGCTTAGTTATTTGCGCATCCCAGGAGAGATTTTTATCTATCCAAATTCCTAAGAACTTAGTTGAGTTTACATATTCTATTTCGTTATTTTGAATTACAATGTTCCTAGGCTGTGCATGTTTGTTGGGCATGTGATGAAAATTGATTGCTTGTGTCTTTTCAATATTTAACTTAAGCTTATTTTCTTTAACCCAGTGAGATAGTTTACAAAGGATTTCGTTTGCACTACCTTCAACAACCTCATTTGTTTTACCTTTTACTATAATATTAGCGTCATCTGCATAAAGGCATGCTTCTGCTGGAGCAATATTACTTGGTAGGTCGTTAATATATATCAAAAATAATAGCGGCCTAATACGGATCCTTGTGGCACTCCACATGTTATTTCTTGTTTCTCTGATATGTAGTGTGTAGCTTGGTTTGTATCCCTGTTATTGTATGTAATTTCCACTACTTGCTGCCGATTTTTCAGATACGACTGAAACCATTTGGATGCAATGCCTCTTATTCCGTAATCTTGTAGCTTTGAGAGAAAATTTCTATGTGACACTAAGTCAAATGCTTTCGAAAGATCCAGAAAAACACCTATACATTTCTCCTTACTATCTAAACTTTTATGTACACTTTCCACGAAGTTATATATTGCGGTTTCCGTTGATTTCCCTTGTAGGAAGCCATGTTGCTCGTGTGTTATTAGATCATGTTTAAGTAAAAAGATTGCTAGCCGGACACTCATTGTGGTTTCTAAGATTTTTGAGAAAATTGATAGAAGCGAAATTGGCCTATAATTTTCAAGCGCTGATTTGTCGCCTTTTTTATATATTGGTTTTACTTTAGCAATTTTTAATATACTAGGAAATTCTCCACTTGAAAACGACATATTTATGAGGAAACACAGAGGGTCAGCAATATATTTAATGCTTTTCTTTACAATACTTGGAGGTATGCCGTCTACAACAGCTCCATTTACTTTTCATTTTCTTTACCACTTTTATTACTTCTGCATTAGTAGCTGGATGTAGATACATTGTATTGTTGCAAATTTTTGAGAATATTTTCGAAGTGGACAATGCTGGATCATTATTGTACGTTTGTGATAAGTTGGTGTAATAGTTATTAAATAGGTCAGCAATTATACGAGGATCTTTTATTATGTGGCCATTTTTAATTACCTCTAAATTACCGTCATCATTACGAGTGTTTAAACTTAACTCGCTCTTCACTAGTTTCCACAACGCCTTCGACTTTTTTATTTAATCCAAATTCACTGCTTGAAGAGCTGCCATTTGGAGGACATTTACTGGATACTCCATTTATACTGATTGCAGTGGGTAACTTAACAGGTAGCAATCTACAACCAATAGAGTTTTAAATTTTACAGTATTTTCAGTAACCTCCTTCTCCATTCGTCACATTGAAAATGTTTATGTAAAGGATACGTATCCACAAGTATATATGCCATTATGATAAACTGAAAACTGATATTTCGTGTTGAATATTTGCTCTACGTACATGTTTTTGCAACTTTTAAAATATACAATTCTAATTCCAGTTATTACATTGAAAATTTCTGTCCGTTATCCTACATGAAACAATATGTCGAATTGAAATTCTTGTATTTCGGTTTACAGATAATCACGTCCAGACTCATAAGATGTCAGACGATGAACACATTGTCTCTATGTACTAATATAGTCAAATACTAAAGAACATTCTAACAATGTAGCACATAAGATAATAAATACTGGTTGTTTCAAAACAACATTGACAACGTTTGGGAGCTGATTTATGATATTAAGATAAGAAAAAATGTTAGGCCTATATAGAAAGTACTTATTATGAAAGTGTTCATTAGTACGAAAGTTCTTAGTTTGAAAGTTACGATTGTACAAACATGTCGTAAAGCTACATTGCAACACGCGTTATTCCTAAGACAAGAAACCGCGAAGTGGCAATCCATATGAGCGTAAATACTTCATATATATGCCATACAAAAATGCATGTTACAGGAACATGCAATGTCTGTGCGAAAGGTTCCCTGTGGGGAATAAATTCCAGACTTACTCTTGACAGAATTCAAATACATATGCAGTAGCTTCAAGGTGAGTCCAAGATATTGAAAGGGTAAGCCTTGAGAGTAGTGAGTACACATTGCCTCAGTCATGGGCGGCGATTAGGGGGGGCAAAGGGGGGCAGTTGCCCCCCCCCACTTTTTTGTAATGACCCATTAATGTATATAGTTTCATTTGGAAATATAAAGTTTTTGTATGTATTAATGGTTCATAGAATAACAATTGTGCCATAAAATGTTTGCCGTCCCGTGAGTACGTATTGGTTGTCTTCCGGTTCAGTTAAGAAAGCTACAGGAATTGCGTTTTAATTGCCACGAAAAATGGCCCAAAAATTAACCTATTGGAGAGCCAGAATTCGAGTGTACGTTCATTCTTCTTGCAAGTAGTGTTGTAAAAAAACGGTTTTTTTTCTGTGAAGTTTTTTTTCAATAAAAAACATCGTTCTTTTTCATGTTTTTTTTCAAATGTCTGTTTTTTTTCTGGCAACTATTATTTATTGATTTACGTCGCAGATTATTGAAATAATCAACAGAACTTGAGTCGAAGCCCTCGTAACTTACAAATCTTTTGTTTATTTGCACCTATATACTAGCAAAATTGTGTGATTATTCCTTTCGGCCCCAGGTCATTTTTGGCGTTTTCCTACATTTCCAGTTAGTGACTTATTGCTCAAAAACAATTCATTCGATTGATATGGTTAAGGCCTTGTTTTTTAGAAAATGGATGTGGCTATCTTTTGGTGTAAGTTGCATTGCAGTGTTGCCAATGGGTGGGAAATTATTGAGGGAAATGTAGGGGTGAAAATTAACAAAAAATTCCCTAACCGAATTTCAAAATTTTTTTGTATCTAGTGCCACTGCTGCTATATGGGTTCAAGTCGCCTAAAAAAATCTTTGGTGCGTTGACAAGGTACAGTGAAATCCTGAAGTCGCTTACTTCCATCCAAAGAGGGAAAGAAAAAATTCTGTCATACACATGAAATTTTGACACTTTTTACGCCTCACAAGCAAAAATCAAATATGCCGGGGCTACAGCTTCTCTAATTATCCTATTGAAACTTTTTATGGTGCGTTCTGTAGGGAAAAGAGGAAGCTTTCAAGTAGTGGTACGTTTGTTTCAATGTAGTCAGTAAGAGGGTAATAATAGAGGGGAAAAGGGAAATTTTCCGAATTTTTCACCTAAGAGCGGGAATTAATTGTTTTGGCTGGAAACACTGCCATCAGACAGACGAAAACTATCTGAAAATAAATCGTAGTACCCCAAGAATATATCCTACAAGTATCATGGCGATATATAACAAACTAAGCATGAAATTTTAAAAAAATTCATTCTACCTCAGAAATTCACCATTTTCTTACCATTTCCAGAAAATGGTTTATTATAAACCTCCACTGTACTTTCCCTAATTATTCTAGTGAAACTTTTTATGGTGCGCTGTGTAGACTAAGGATGAGGCTGTTAGACACTGGTACGTTTGTTCGAATGTAGCCAACAAGAAGGAAATAATAGAAATAAAAAAAGGGATTGTTTTTCCAAAATTTGCCCTAAAATCTGGAATTAAAATTTTCTGTAGCTGGCAACACTACTACCAGACACACACAAACTATCTTAAAATAACCTTTGGTATACCTCTAATATATCTTACAAGTATTGTGACGATATCTAATAAAGCAAGCATGTCAATAAAAAATCTCATTCTACCTTTAAAAAAATCACAGTTATCTTCCCAATTAGAGAACAAGGTCTACTGTACTTCCCCTAATTATCCTATTGGAACTTTCTATAATGCGTTGTGTAGAGCAAAGACGAGTCTTCCAGACACTGTTACGTTTGGTCCGATATAGCCAACAAGAGGGAAATAATAGAGACAAAACAGATAATTTTTTCAAAATTTCCCCCTAAAATCTGGAATTAAAATTTTCTGTAGCTGGTAACACTGCTACCAGACAGACGCAAACTATCTTAAATTAAATATTGGTACACGACGATATTTAAGGAACAAAACTTCTAATTACCAAAAATATATTACTGTAAACAGAAAAGTAGGGAAAAACTAGAAAAATCAAGGGTTAGAACCTAAATACGAATTTTTCGTGCGTTCCCTAATTACCCCATTGTAACGATCTGTACTTGCGTTTGTTAAGTAAAGACAAATGTTCGATTGGCGTAAGTTGGCTTGCACTCAGACGTATAGGTACAGATTTATAAACAAAAATTTCTAATTTTTTCCCAAAATTTAGGAAAATTTTAATTTCCCTAATTGGCAACACTGCGCGCAGGCCTGTCTAATTGATGTCAACAGTTAGGTATCCATCCGAGGTATCTACCTGGCAAGTCTTAAGGAGGTCTTTCTACAACGAAGGAAGCTACAGGGAAAAAAGAAGTAAAGGAAATTCGAAATTAGAAAATTCTCGAATTTTTGACTGGGGTGAAATTTGAGAAGGAAATTCGACACCAGAAGAAAAAAATATGATAAACTATAGTCCAACCATATTTTGCAAGAATAATATCCCGATATCTTAATTAGTGTCCACACAGAAGCGGATTAAACAAATAACACACCCGTGTGTGCCACTTTGGCTACCTGGGCCACCGAGTATATATTTGATTACATTTTTTTGACTACTAACTCGTGTTGTTGTTGTAGTTATAGTCTCGACTAATAATAATATAGTTGTTGTAAACAATAACTTTATAAGGAAAATTTTCTCTCCGTTTTTCATCTTAGTTCCAACACTGTTGGTGAGAAATGCAGGGTGTTTCAAAATGAATTTTGGGGTTTTAAGTCTTCGTAGTACTTATTACATTTTACGTACAATTATAAGCAATGCATCAAGTAAAAGAGCACCTCAAACAGTCTTTGCTACAAGTGTTCAATGTGAGATTCATTTGTCACACGGCACACATCTAGTCGATAGGCGAGAAAGGCCCATAAACTTTCCGCCATATGACACAAAACACATTCAATTTAGGGGTCTCATTTCAAGTGTACCATCTCCTGAGGATTTGCTGACGGCCAGATACAAACATTATGAGTGTTCACATTAGATCTTATGTTAGGTGAAATGTCTATTTATCACTGAAGACTACGATCCAGAAAATCTTCATTGTTATGCAGCAATATTTCACTTGCGAAATTGGCACGTAAACCGTAGTCTGTAGGCTTTAGACCTGTAGCAACTGCAAACGATAAGGACGTAGTTGCAAGCATCTCCTTAATATTCTTCACACAGACCGTTGCACTGTACAGATTCAGTCTTTATTAAAACACAAAAAGCTTTCTGCTCTAAAGTCTACATCTTTTCTGCTTGCTCTTTCTAACGGCAGACAGAAGAAACAATGCATGTACATGCGTGCGTACAAAACTGTTTGAGTTTCTCTTTTATTTGATATATTATTTATAATTGTAAGTTAATTGTAATAGATACTACAAAGTTTCAAAACCCAAATACTAATTTTGAAACACCCTGCATTACTTCAAATTGTGTCATCCTATATTCATGTCTTTTATATACATGTCATCAGGGCCGGTCCTAGTCAGTTTGTCGCCCCATGCAATGGCATAATTTGCCGCCTCCCCCTTTCTCCAGAAAGAACAAATCTTAAAAGTCATGATTTTAAGTATGCTACTCCAGCATGAACAACAAAGGTGAGGGTAAGTGCAGTTGCACTCAGAAAGGCTTAAATACTTACTAAAAATGCAATCCCGTTGTGTCTTTTTTTTTTAAATATTAATCTATTACGTTAGTGAAAGATAAAGCAAACACACCTGCAGAGGAAAAATGGTAATCCTTTTTATAGAATTCACTATCGAGCTTCAATCTCAATGTATCAGTTTGCAATTCCAGTGCAACTAGCTCTTTTATTTCTTAATTTCCCTTCAATATCTGTTAACATTTTTTAAAAAACTTGTTTCTATCTTCAATGATAAGGAACTTGTTTCTGACAAAAACAAGACTAGTTGTCATATCAAAACTGTGATAACTTACTAACTGGAACAGATATTCACTACTATTCGAGAACTGATTTCTTGCATTTGGCAACAATTAAGCAATTTGTGCTGGGATTTATTTAACCATTTGCTTTAGCATTGTCCATGTGGCCTTGACCAAATGCAAACTAAACATAATTTATGAATGTAGTATTCAAATAGAAGGTCAGCTTAGTAAATGTAACTACCATCATCATGAAGTCTGTTTCCAACAAGAAATATTTAATTTAAATAATATACTTATGACAGATTTTACCGGACCATCCAAACTTGCTGCTCCACGCAAATGCACGTGTTGCATATATGGTAGAGCCGGCATATATTATATATCTAGTCGACAAATTATTTATATATGACATTTAGAAAAATACTATTAGGCAAATTAGTATTAGTTTTTACCTTTAGACAAGTTACTTGAATTTTAAACTGTTCGTGACATTATTTTCGTACTTATTAAAGTCCTGCTTTCAGGAAAAAACAAAATTTCATTTCTACATTTATTTCTTAGTTGATATTGATGGAAACTGCTGAAACCCGCATTGTTAATAGGTATGGTATTCATGTAAATTGTAAAATATTTGTAGCGTATCAGTATTTAGCGTTTAATTTATGTTGCATTTTACGGTGATTATACCTACATAAAAATATTTAATACTTAAACAGACATAAGGTGCATTAAAAATGACTATTTGAAAAAAAACGAAATTTAGAAAAAAAACGAGAGGCAATGTTTTTTTTCTAAAAAAAAACGTACATTTCTGAAAAAATACGAACGGTTTTTTTTCTATTTACAACACTACTTGCAAGGGCTCAATATGTTAGTCAGCCGCTTTGGTAAAAATTGAGATAACGTTTCATCCAAAAAAAAAAAAGTCCTTCACAACTTGTGAATCATAAGTTATTCTTTAATTGCACAAAAATCGAAAGTTCCTAAAATGCCTTTTCATCTTTCTAATACTAAGGAATATTTTGATTAGATTTTTTTAACATCCCGTTCAGCAGTGAGGCTATATGAGACGATGACCTACTGATTAACGTGGAATACGAACCACATGAGCTCCCGACAGGGATCGAAACCGGGTTTCCCACGTCAATTTTTTGCAGTGTAATATACGAGTTTAGGGGCGTGCATATACAATTTTGTATATACAATTACATTTAGTGAATTCAACATAATTCTAGGTTTTAGGATTATTTTGTATAACTGGAGTGATTCTAAGTATTGTTGAGTTTTGATGTACGTATTCCAAGAAAGTGAAAACTGTACATGCAATGAACATGCTTCGGGAAGCTGCAAAAATACTTCTTTAAATGTCGCAGCATATGCTTCTAGTATTTACTATCTTCCTAAGAGTAATAACATACATTTAATAGCATGTGTGAAATTAAAAATATAAGTTGTTCGTTAATCCCCGGTTTCAATGTAACTTTTGCCAAACAAGCCTAATTTTTCATTAGTATTCGATTAATATTATTTTTTTTTTGTTTGTTTGTTTAGCAAATTTGTTATTAAATAGGCCCCTAATCTGATCACTCAATTTTCCAGACAGAATTTTAAAATATTCTTGAGCAAGGAATCAAATCTCTTCTTACAGCTTCGTTGTTTAAGAGTAAAAAGGGCTAGTATCTACTTGCGTTACTCTTGCCAATTTGCTTTAAAAAAAAAATATGAAACACGATATACGGTATTTTAACTGAAAAGACAGTATCGTAATAGTTATACAACCTTTCATCAAACAAAATGTTAGAAGAAACCAGGAAAACTAACATTGATATACAAATATTGAGATCATGTCTTGCCCCCCCCACTTTTAACGTCCAACCGCCGCCACTGGCCTCAGTGACAAAAAGAAACTGTTATGGAGAGCTAGTCCATGGTTTGTCATGTTCGGAATAACTCGTGGTGTGTATTATGCCAATGTTATACATGTACAAACATAAAAGAAATATACTGCAGAACAACAATGCGCAACACGTATGTATCTGACATTCTCTAATGCTTCCGACTTCCCAGAGACGCGTTCTGTATTCGCTGCTGCCAAGGTCTACATTTTGCCCACCTTGCACTCACCTTTAACCCATTCCGGATCCTGGCTTTTTGGGCTATTTTTTACACTTTCAGTCAAGCAGCTACTGTATCGTCACTATTTATCCTAGGATCATGGTTCATACCTCATTCTCTTCAGAATAAAGCTGGTTTTCAAACGGTACCACTTGCATGCTCATACCATATACCAGAAGCGGGAAAAAATGTCAAAGTGAAAGTTTCGGAGGGAAATTTTTTTCTCGAACTTTGGCTCCCCCTGGATCCCCCTTTGTGAACGTAGCCATCCAAAAAAAAAATCTGAGAAATAGTACTTGGTATACTGAACGTGTGTGCCAAATTTCAAGTTTCTATCTTGAATAGTAAGAGAGGGAGAAATTTTATCAAAATTTCCCACAATGCTCCAAATTACCACAAAACACTATGATCTCAGGGGAAAGAATCCTGAGACATCCCTAATTACCCTAGGGTCATGTGTCGCCCATATTCTCTTCTGAATAAAACTGCCTTTCAGGCGGTACCATTCACATGTCTCCATCATGTATCTAAGGCGGGAAATTGCAGAAAAAAGGGATTTTTTGGTCTAAAGTTCCCTTTTATCAACTTTTAGCCCCTCTGGAACCCCCCTGTTTTAACGCAGAAATCTGAAAAAATCCGATAAGTACCACTCGGTGGACTGAATGTTTGTGCACAACTTCAATCTTCTAGGTGCCAAAATAGACCCGCCAGAAAAAAATTCAGAAATTTCCCCATGTTACCCTATATAGAAGTATATTTTGAAAAAAATTCACTGAGACGTCCCTAATTACCCTAGAATAATAATTTGACCGTCATTCTCTTCAAAATGGAACTGCCTTTCAGACGGTATGGCTCACGTGTCTCCATCATGTATGTGAGGCGGGAAAATCCTGTAAAACGGGATTTTTTTGGTCTAAAAATCCCTTTTTTCAGTTTTCTCCCTCTCTGGACCCCCTCTGTTTTAATGCAGAGATCTGAAAAAAATCTACTAGGTAGGCTGAATGTTTGTGCACAATTTCAATCTTATAGGTGCAAAAGTAAGCCCGCCAAAAAAAAAAATATATATACCCACCATGTCTCATTTTTCCCTATATAGAAGTATATTTTTTTAAAAAATTCCTGAGACGTCCCTAATTACCCTAGGACAACGATTCGACCGTCATTCTCTTCAGAATGGAACTGCTTTTCAGACGGTATGACTCAAGTGTCCCCATCATGTATGTGAGGCGGGAAAATGACGAAAAACGGGATTTGGGGGGTAAAAATATCCCTTTTTCAACCCCTTTGCCCCTCTGGTTCCCCCCTGTCTTATCACTGACATCGGAACAAAAAATCTGGTAAATACTACTCGGTGGACTGAATGTTTGTGCAAAATTGCAAATTCTACGTAGAAAAATAAGCCTGCCAAAAAATATTGAAGAAAATGAGAAAAGAAATTTTTAAATTATGACGTCATCACCTCCTATGTCTTGACGCAGGACGGTCTGAAACCATACGTAATGTCTCCTACAAGGCCTCTGGACTTGGAAAACAAACAAACAAAAAAAAAAAAAAAACGAAAAGCTCAAATAGAAGAGAAATAACGCAATGTACCATGAAAAATGCGTATGGTACAAATTGTACCATAGGATCCGGAAGGGGTTAAACCAGAGCATATCGGAGAATTCTTTGGGAATATGTCCAGGAAGTACTCGCTGTATCTCTTGCACACACATTGCACGTTGCTGAAAAAATCACTTTTGGATGACATATGTATGACCTAATTACGCTGATATGGGTCATCACCATATAGTTTGTCGAGTTTGAAATAATACGTGTTGCAATATAGGTTTTCCACGCTTTCGTATAGCCTTAGCTCTAAACCTACATATTTCACATACGTTCTTATCAACTTCTCTTCTTATCCTGCTCCTATAGGAATCAGCTCCCGAACGTTGCCGGTGTTGTTTTGAATAACTCTGTGTATATACGTATTTCTTTTTAAAAAGTTCTTCGTGTTCATTTTTACTAGTCTGGCAAAATTTTGCTGCAAAAATATTTGCTGTGAACTTATTATTTATGTCAAACAACATAAGTAAAAATCCTTGTATTTTGGCTTGGATTTTAACTTATAAACTGAAATCTAACCAAAGCAGAAATACCAGTTGAATATTCTATCTTTAAACGGACTTAAGGTTTTCACAAAATGAAGTAAAACTAACATTCACATATATATCATACTATTCTCTATTGGCAAAATGGCGTCCGTTGAGCGGACGCTTCACTTTGAAAAAAAGTCACTTTGTGCTAGGACCGGAGAGTATGAGGTGGGGCTATATTTCATGTCCTAATTCCACTGCCTTCATCATGGATGCAGGGATTGAATGAGCTAGTGCTTTATCTACCAACAGCAGCACCCCTTTTGTGACCAATCCACGACGTTTCTTCTTCAGTTCCTCTTTTAACTTAGTCAGGAGATGGGAATAATAGATACTAGTAATAGTTGAAATGAAATGAAATGAAATCTTTGTTTTACGTCCTACGGTTATGCCGGCTAGGCTAAAGGAGATGGAGGTGATGAGAAATGAATGAAATGGTGGAATGTAGAAAGTGAGAGGAAACGGGAAAGCCCGTGGAAACCTACGCACACGGCGTTTGTCCACCACAAAGTTCACTTGACGGGGGCTGGGATCGAACCCGGAACACCAACTAGTAATAATTTGCCTCCTGTGGTAGATAATCTGTCATGATGGCCCCTTCACAGTCTCAGAAAATGGAAAACATCACTATAGCGACAAATTTCTGCACTCGTGCCTTTTTAGGTTCGGAGGAAGAGGAATGTTTTCATTATGTGCTCATTTTCTCGGGTTTTGGTTATAAAGATAAACCTAACCTTCATCCATTGTCACTAGTACACTGAAATTATCCTCCTTTTCCACCTCACAGCGATGCAACATCTCTCATGCAGTGTCCTCCCGATTTCTCTTCTGGAAAGGTGTGAGCAGTCGTTGCACCCACCGTACTCACACTTTCTAAAGGTGCAGCTGGTTGAAAATGATATTCCAGGCAGACCATAACTCATACCTATTGCCCGCATAACACTTTCAATAGTTATTATCCTGTCTTCCATTATGATCTCAACTTTCTCCGTCAAGGTGACGTCATCAGTGAAAGATGGTTTTCGAGATTCAGCGTCGTCTGCGGTGGCCATGTGTCCAGTTTGGAATTGCTGTTCCCACTTATATACAATCTCATAGAGTGGGCTTTCATTCCCATAGACTCCTTACACCTCTTTGTCGATCTGCTTTGCTGATTTTCTCTGGACATGGAGGAACATATTGACGCTCCGTACTTCAAGGTTTTTAAATGAGCTTTTGAAAAAAAAAAAAGGACGAAATCTAAAAATTTGTGGAATCACGTAGAAAGTGAGAACAACAAACGCTTTGGACATGCATTATACAGTTAGGTTCTTCTATGTTAATCATGCAAATTTTGGACTCTTTACAACAACTCCTTCTTTCTTTTTCTGCCAGTTGAACCATTGAAGGTGTGATGATTAAACATACACCGTGTATACACTCAATGGCAGCGTTTTAGGGAGGTCACATGAGTGATAGTTGGAATCTCATCTCTGGTGATTGGGAAAGAGGACTCATCTCATGTACTAACTCTTATATATATATATATATATATATATATATATATATATATATATATATATATATATATATATATATATATATATATAAAGAAACTGGAACATTGTGTGGCCTTCTTCTATAAGTTTTTCATTATAGAATTTTCATTTTTGCAGATGTATCTTCTTCACGTGCCACTACTGTCTACACTTTAGTTTTCAACCCTTGTCTGCATGGTTCAGAAGACATTCTAATGCATATGCAGGGCCTCTGTGGAACTGTATGTTTTTTAACCCCTTACCGCATGCCGTGCCATATATGGCACATACCCTTTTTCACTTTAGCTTTCTTGTGATTTATCAAAGGCATCAAATGACTCTTTTGTCTGGTGTGTGAGATATTGACGTGTATGAATAAGAGATGTTGGTCTCATTTGGCATGTTCTCTGTGATTTGTAATTGTGTTATATATGGCACTTACTTATTTCTCGTCGGAATTAAGTGAAAAATCTAAAATTCAGATTTTAATTCATTTTTCAAGTTCCCATATGAGGATTTCCAATACTGATTATTTTTTCCGCTAAAAAAAGCTCATGCAGAAAGGGGTTAAAGGGAATAAATAATTGTATTTTGAATTTAATGCAAATTATTATTTGCAGCTTTGTCATAGATTAATTTAGAACACAATAGACTGATAATGGACATTTTCGTAAGTATATAATTAAAAAAATGTTTACAATTACATTATATTTATTACAATTAGTACAAAATACAGAAGAACACACACTGTAATTTAACATTGAGGGAGGTAAATATTGAAGAATATACTTCTTTATTAGATTAGGTTTTCATTTCAGTTGGAATTTTGGATTTGTTTCACTTTAGTGTTCCCACAATCGTAAGTCGCTCTTGTGGCATATACCTAGCCAGATCGACACTAGCAAAGAAATTATTCATGGTAATATTTCGGGAAGTTCCAGTAACGGTTTTCCATGGTTTTGACCATATTCATTTCCAGATTTCTTTCAAATAGTTCATTTGTTTTTTTTTTATACAGAACCATCAACGGCATATGATGATTGAGTGTTTGTCATAATCAAAATATCTTTATTTCGTACTTTGAAGGCTTGTTTTGGCATATATTGAATGAACCCACTCCTACGACAACATGGCACTTAGTGTTCATGTACAGTAAGTTCTTCACTCGGAACAAACAATTTTGTGCTGTTTCAGGAAATATTTCCCACACAAACCGAATAGGTGCTAGTCTATCATTTTCAAGACCGACTTGCCTTTTACGTTTATCGTCAAATCGTAAGGCTCTCTATGTCTTCAAACCTATTGACAGACATAGTGGCTTTGAAATTCGGTTTGACTTCATAAAGAGGACTGTTCCCTGATTGACACATCCTAGTCTTTTTCTACTCCTGGTAGTCACAAGATTCCAAGAAGAACGTTCGTTTTGCCCAGACTCTCATTTTTCAACCTTTCTCGTTTCAAGGTGGCTAGTTTCTTCCCTCGAGTTTTGTAGAGTGTAAACTTTCATCTATGGTTTCCTTGGAAATGAAACAGTCAAAGGAATATTTAGGACGTGCTGCTTTCACTTCCTTTTAAAAACCTGGATAACAGTTCTTAATATTACGTGCTGGAGTACGTAATTGAGGAGGGACGTTTTAGCTTCAAATTGTGCCGTTTGGACTAACATGTGTATTGGAATCACTAATAGATAAATCTTGATTAGTTTCATTCAGGGTTGGCTGGCTTAAACGAAAAAACAAAAAATGTCCGTAAAAGTGTAACTATTCGTAAAATCTTGATGAACACACAGTTGTGGGTTATCACGTTTCACTCCCACATATTACCCGTACTATATTCAGACCTAAATTCTCCATTCTTTACTCAAAGAGATTATATTACTAAAGCAACTTTTTTAAATGTAAATTTATGGGTGTTTCTTTTGTGATTTTTTAATAGTTTGTTATTATTGTTATGCAAACAAAGGAAAATTATAAGCATTCTTTCGTTTTAATAATGTTTACTATTCATAAAATACATCAAAATGCCGTACTTTTGGGGGAGGGGGTCATACAAACCCGACGAGAGGCAATTATTGAAATAACAAGAATTTTTGGTAACTATTTATGTATAAATGGGTCAAACCAAAGGTGGACACAAATAATTCGTATCTTTATTCACTTTTCTTACTGACATGCAAAGTAAGTCGTTATATTTCTTTAACTTGGACTAATAAAAGTCGTAGTGAACTGACTTGGACTAAATTACTTCTCTACTCTGTAGTACTTTGAAATTGTCCATATGTAATTCTGTATAGGATCCACTTGTGTAATTGTTTATCTTTTTGTGCTTCTGTACTAATGACTCTTGACGATTATATTAACAAATATGTAAAGATCAGTCAACGTATTTTTTCCAGGAATCCTTCGTGAGTGAGTCTGCAGACGTATCGCATTTGTGGCCACTTAGTCCCGGTTTCGAGTTCAAATGGAGGACAATTTCTTTTGGATGTAAGCCGAGAAGCGGTTTGGTTTCCGCTTTAAGCTTATGTGACTCCCTCCAGCATAACCCGGTTGTTGCATATTAACACTAAGGCGAAAGAAACTTGCTTCTGTCCATATGTGATCGAAATACATAGAGCAAATTATTTAAACCAAGAAAACTGGTTTAAACAAAAAAAAAAAAGGATTTAAACAAAAAAAACTGTTTTATTGGATTTTTCAATAAAAAACATGTTTTTTGCCAACCCTGGTTTCATTCTCACTAGTGCTTTCAGAGTCTGATGACGTACTGAAATATTCATCAGTTACACTCCCATGCTGAACTCTGTGTTTGGATTCTTCATCCCCAGATTTCTCGTTATTACTATTTGACCATACGCAATATTCAGGGCATTCATTTATAATACGGGCAAAATCTTCACACATGCTTTTTCGTAGTTGATCTTCCACTAGACGTAGATGTTATTTCGTCCTGCAACCCAGAACTAACACGAATTGCACACCAAAGTAACCGGAACACTGAAGATTGTACCAAATTTCACATAAGTAAATCCCCACGCTAAGCGGGTTTGCATATCCAGGCTCCTAACTATGAAAATATTTACGATCACTCCAACCCCAATCATTTCACAGATTCAACCTGTTGTATATAAGTTATTAGGACGTAAAATTGAATGTAATTTATACGAAAAACCCTTTTATGCATTGCAAGACCTGTAACGTCCAAATATTCACCACAAACTTATAGTTGTATCGACATAAACAAACAAACAAAAAAAAGTGTGGAGCAGGAAACCACTTTACACAAAAGTCAAAAGAGGTCATTGAAGACATACGAACTGGTCGAGCGGTTTGTGTCACTAGTCTATCAATCAGAAGTTTCTGTGTTCAAACCCTGTAGAAAATATTCGTTTTTTTTTCTGAAAAGTGTGTTCCTATTTTCATCAGAGGACTGAGAACATTTCTTTCAATAAATCTTTGGAAACTACTTTTCTCTCAAATTCGATTAGAAGCGAACATTATATGAATTGAAAATCTAAAATCCACAGCTGAGAACAAAATATTAAGTATGTTCAATATGTCATTATTATCCTTTGATTTGTAGTGAAAAACTAATTATAAGCATTGACAATTTCAGAAGATTCTCCCCCGGTAATGGTCAATATATGAATGAGAAAAAACTGATAAAACATTATTAGTCCATTTGAGCATGATCGAAGATAACTTATGGCCATGAAGGGAAAATTTATGTCGACAGGGTCTCAAATTCTTCGACAGGTCATGCCCTAAAATCTTAAATGTTTGAAAGGTATCCTTAACAAATAGAATATTACATTTATTTCTCCTTCTACGTTTTGAAATGGAAAAATCATAATTTTAAATAGAATTATAATACGTTAAGCATAAAGATTTATACAACTAATGAAGTAAATATTTTTGTGTAAGCTATCGATTTCTATTCGGATTAAAACTCGAATACTCATTTGCATCACACTTTAAAGTAATTCCTCTCTCTATATATATTTCCTACTGGAAAGCATGTTTAACTCCAATCACTTAATCAATATTTTTAATAATATATTTTTATTGTAATACTCTTACTATTCAATGTTGTATGCACTTAATTTCTCAAAGCAAAACCTCACAAATGTATAATTGACTAGTAAATATTATCAAATAAATTATCATTTAGTTTACGTAAACATTGCATCGCCTGATTTGAAACTTCGTATTTTAAATAATAATAATAATAATAATAATAATAATAATAATAATAATAATAATAATAATAATAATAATAATAATAATAATAATAATAATAATAATAATAGTAGTAGTAGTAGTAGTAATAAAATCATAGCCATATCTTTATCAGAATTTCAGGCTTAGTCAATAAATGAATTCAACATAGTCTCTATTCGAAGCTCTATTTAATCGAATCAGATAGAAATACGAAGAGGAACTTCGAGAACAGGTAAAAGAAAAATGTTACTTTGGTGGGTTTGGAAGTAACTTTTAAGAGTTTTTTTTTTAACAAATTACAGACAAATGCCTTAGACACTTTTTTATTTTCTTTAAGTTAACTGATTCACCGAACGTATTTGACATATGAGTAACTTGTCTCTATTTTCTACTCGGTTATACACGTTTTACAATCTTTTCCATTAACCTTGAACGACAAGAACACGAACACAAAAACATCCACATAGGTATGACAGTTAAAATTCCTAACTTCCCCCACGGGGAATCGAACCCGGGACCACATACACCTGAGGCACACGTGCTAGCCACTAGACCAGCGGGAAGAGCAAATGAAATGTATTTTGTAGTGTCTGAAGTTTATAGCTATTTCACCCTGTTGTAGTATGTCTATTGATTTTTTAATGTTTACCGTATTCGTTACTTTGAGGAATGATATATATTATTGATATAGGTTTTATTACATATTCGGCCATAAATATTAAATAAATGATCAGAATTATTCATGATCTTCCATGGAAATTCACTGGTGCATGCGCAGTAGAAACAGAAGAACACAACTTTCTGATGTTGGTCAGAACACAAATTTCTAACAGGATGTCTGAATTCCTTGGTGGAAAGCAGTAGTTCCCAACCTAGGGACCCGCAGCTTCCTTCTGAGTAAGCATGAAGAGCGAGTAAGGTGGCGAAAGCTACTGGCATAAAAGAATTGTGCAATAAATAAATAAAGCACTACTTATTATGACTTTCAAATTCAGCTTGACAATTTTATAATTGCCGTTTTACAAAAACATCATATTGCACTAGGAGGGTATGCAAAAGTCTTGCTGGAAATGAATATAAATTCCTGGGATTATTATTATTATTATTATTATTATTATTATTATTATTATTATTATTATTATTATTATTATTATTATTATTATTGGTCTCCTACTTCTTGGCCAAGATATGAAATATTCACTACCTTCTTCATACCGCTAAATCAATTTCTTCACTGTTTTCTCGTCACAGCTCATACCCCTAGATATCTGAATGGCAATTTGTCTAATTGTTGCTCGACCTATGATTTTCCCTCGCATAGTAACAGATAGTTTTCTACAGCTTTTAGAGCGAGGTATTTTGACAACCTGTAGAAATTTGCATTGTGATTCGTATTAGCAATGACAGTAAAGTGGATATTTCTGTTCCTACTGTGCATAATCAGTATCATTATATCAGAAGTATTCCGCCATTACCAGCGGGTCACTTACCGCAGCTCAGAAGCTGCCATGCTCCACGATCTTCTGTTAACCTCTCCATCTTCACATACGATTTTTCTGTTTTGATATCGCCAATAGCCTAATTCTGTTTCTATATAGTCTAATTCGTCCTCTCCCTCTCTTCCCTGCCACCATACACTCTAGCACATCCGTCATGATACAGTTCCTTCTTAACAGTTTCTACAGTTTCGTCCATGTTTATGTCCTATAAATACAGTAAAATACAGTAAACGAAGCATTTTATGAGTCTTTTTCTTTACAACTCTATTCGTGGTCCCCTCAAAATACTATTTCCTCCATCCTAAAGGCTCTTTTCGCCATTTCTATCCTTGCTTTTATTTCACGTTCGCATGTCATATCATCACTAGTAATAGTACTCAGATATCGAAGACTAATCACTTGTTGTTTTTTCCCGCTCCTACAAGTACTTCTATATTTCACACCGATCGCTTCGTTTCAATCACCATGGATTTTGTCTTTCTAACATTTATTTTCAGCCCATATTCTTCACAAGCCTTTCTCAAGTTTTCTACATCTTATTAATTTTCTTTTTAGATTCTGCAACAACAACCATATCAACCCCAAACCGTATACACCTCACCATTCTATCTTCTACGGAAATTCCATCTTCATTATGTAGACTCGTTTTCGTGATCTCTTCTAAATAGTTATTAAATAAAATATAATCGGCGGAATATATAACCTCTGTTGAACTCATCTTCCAATTACACTGTCTGTCTACTGTGCATTCACCAGTGAATTTCCATGGAAGATCATAAATAATTCTGATAATTTATATAATATTTATGGCCGAATATGTAATAAAGCCTATATCAATAATATATATCGTTCCTCAAAGTAACGAATACGGTAAACATTAAAAAATCAATAGACATACTACAATAGGGTGAAATAGCTATAAACTTCAGAAACTACAAAATATATTTCATTTGCTCTTCCCGCTGGTCTAGTGGCTAGCACGTGCGCCTCAGGTGTACGTGATCCCGGGTTCGATTCCCCGTGGGGAAGTTAGGAATTTTAACTGTCATACCTATGTGGATGTTTTTGTGTTCGTGTTCTTGTCGTTCAAGGTTAATGGAAAAGATTGTAAAACGTGTATAACCGAGTAGAAAATAGAGACAAGTTACTCATATGTCAGATACGTTCGGTGAATCAGTTAACTTAAAGAAAAGAAAAAAGTGTCCAAGGCATTTGTCTGTAATTTGTTAAAAAAAAAAAAAAACTCTTAAAAGTTACTTCCAAACCCACCAAAGTAACATTTTTCTTTTACCTGTTCTCGAAGTTCCTCTTCGTATTTCTATCTGATTCGATTAAATAGAGCTTCGAATAGAGACTATGTTGAATTCATTTATTGACTAAGCCTGAAATTCTGATAAAGATATGGCTATGATTTTATTACTATTACTACTACTACTACTACTACTACTACTACTATTATTATTATTATTATTATTATTATTATTATTATTATTATTATTATTATTATTATTATTATTATTATTATTATTTAAAATACGAAGTTTCAAATCAGGCGATGCAATGTTTACGTAAACTAAATGATAATTTATTTGATAATATTTACTAGTCAATTATACATTTGTGAGGTTTTGCTTTGAGAAATTAAGTGCATACAACATTGAATAGTAAGAGTATTACAATAAAAATATATTATTAAAAATATTGATTAAGTGATTGGAGTTAAACATGCTTTCCAGTAGGAAATATATATAGAGAGAGGAATTACTTTAAAGTGCGATGCAAACGAGTATTCGAGTTTTAATCCGAATAGAAATCGATAGCTTACACAAAAATATTTACTTCATTAGTTGTATAAATCTTTATGCTTATCGTATTATAATTCTATTTAAAATTATGATTTTTCCATTTCAAAACGTAGAACGAGAAATAAATATAATATTCTATTTGTTAAGGAAACCTTTCAAACAATGATAATTTCAGGTCATGACCCGTCGGAGAATTTGAGACCCTGTCGACATAAATTTCCCCTTCGTGGCCATAAGTTATTTTCGGTCATGCTCAAAGTAGACTAATAATGTTTTATCAGTTTTTTCTCATTCATATCTTGACCATTACCGGGGAGAATCTTCTGAAATCGTCAATGCTTATAATTAGTTTTTAATTACAAATCAAAGGATAATAATGACATATTGAACATACTTAATATTTTGTTCTCAGCTGTGGATTTTAGATTTTCAATTCATATAATGTTCGCTTCTAATCGAATTTGAGAGAAAAGTAGTTTCCAAAGATTTATTGAAAGAAATGTTCTCAGTCCTCTGATGAAAATAGGAACACACTTTTCAGAAAAAAAACGAATATTTTCTACAGGGTTTGAACACAGAAACTTCTGATTGATAGACTAGTGACACAAACCGCTCGACCAGTTCGTATGTCTTCAATGACCTCTTTTGACTTTTGTGTAAAGTGGTTTCCTGCTCCACACTTTTTTTTGTTTGTTTGTTTATGTCGATACAACTATAAGTTTGTGGTGAATATTTGGACGTTACAGGTCTTGCAATGCATAAAAGGGTTTTTCGTATAAATTACATTCAATTTTACGTCCTAATAACTTATATACAACAGGTTGAATCTGTGAAATGATTGGGGTTGGAGTGATCGTAAATATTTTCATAGTTAGGAGCCTGGATATGCAAACCCGCTTAGCGTGGGGATTTACTTATGTGAAATTTGGTACCTTGTCACAGTACTGTATGAAAGCAAAGGTTGAATATACGTAAGCTTTATTCTGGCAACTCTTGCTTCAATTGTTCGAATAAAGGAAATAAGTTAGAAGAAAATGCTAAATAAATGGCTGATAGATTATATAAAAAGAATCTTACAGCATATATAAACTATTGATGGTAGCTTGCACATATATTGCACAGCCTTCTACTGGGCAAAAAATAATCAACTATAAATAAGACTAATTGCAACAAAGCACAATAATAATACTAATAAGTATAGAACTAAATAACACCTTCATTTTGAATCAATTTTATTTACAAAAACATGTCAAATAATGGGTACACCATTGTTATTTCATTAGGGCCTCCCAGGCTCTGCAGAGTTATTAAATTTAATCAAATTTTATTTATTTATAGATAATGCAAAAGATATTTTAAAGTTACTCACGAATGCATAAAACAATGTTAAAAGAATACGCAAATAACTAGACTTATTGATTGAATAGATCGGCAATGGCTTTGGAAATAAAATCTCACAGGGCCTGAGAAGCCCTACATATGCATATAAGGGTTAATTGTCATACTGTTCCAATAGTGAGTAACTATAGGCTTTCGGATGATGTAGCTTCATGTTAGTACTAGGTATCTCCATGAGGGATATTCGCAAATTAATCACATTTTCTAGGCCATATTCCCAATTTCATCCCGTTACAGTATTGCAACAACAAAAGCAACAAACGAAAATTGTTAGTACTACATAAGATAATATATAATTTTAGCTATCCAATTCTCATTGATCTTTTTTCATAGGGGTAAAAGAACGGACTTTTTTCAATAAAATCGTTATTTTTTTTTCAAACAAAATCTATAAACAGCTTCGAGTTCATATTGAAATATAATCTTACAAAATAAAGCTAGGAAAACAACATTTTGCATGTGGTATGCGTTATCATTGATGCTTTTCTGAAGACCTCTCCTCAAACCACTCGTGGCAAGTAGGATTGTCTCCAGTATAATAATCATTTATTGCATCAGATGCAATAAATTATGATTATGATTGATTATGATTATACTGGAGACAATTATCCTACTTGTAAGCAGTGTTGAATTCAGACATTTTCACCCGGGGGTAAATGTGAACTCCTCGGGGGGTGGGGAGGGTAGTTTTTCTGTATTTTTACAAGAAAGCAGCATATTTAACAATTCCATTCACGTGCACATCTAACCCAATATTGAGACTGATTGTTGATAAATATTGTTGTAAGATTATAATTTAAAATAAATGTTTAATTTTATCTAAAACAAAGACTGGCAAAAATATTTTAGACTAACTGCTATTTAGAGTAGCTATATTTGTTATTATTTCCTATATTCAGCAGTAACTGTTTGTTACTAAGGTAGAAGTTAAAAAAAATAATAATTAACTCAAATATTTTTTATCCTAAAACAAACATACATAGGAATATCTTCACGAAAAATTATCATTCTTTCTCACACTTCTGATTCTAAAGTCAAGCATATTAGCCTTGGTTTCTTCACTGCATACACATCAATAGTTCAGTTTACGAAATCTTCAGTAGGATTAGTGCTGTGTGTTGTGGAAAATCAGCGCTTGCGGCGAGAGTATACGACTGCACTCCCGTACATATGAGTGAGGTCGACAGACAAGCCGCTAAAGGTGAGAAAATTTTAAAACGTAAACCCTGCTTTTCCTTGATTTTGAGTATTTTTTATTACTTTTTTACCTTTCATTTTATATATGGCTCATGCCCTCATGTGTTTCACTCCTCTTTTTTCTTTCCTTCTTTTCTTTTCTATTTTTCTTCCGAATTTTGCGCCCCTTACTTCGGCGCCCGGGGTCGTCACCCCGCTTGCCCCTCCCCCATGGCACGGCACTGAGCAGGATCTTCATCACCTTCAATAGCAATCTTTCACTTATATGCTTATATTGATAAATTCTATATAAATCTCTAACCCAGGAGGGATAAGCGTTCCTCCCTGATCCCTCTAAATGACGCCCTCTGAATCTCACCCTTTGACTGACTTATTTTTACTTAAAGAATGGTATGTTTACTTTAACAAGCGTAAAACACATTTACCTTCGTTACTTCCGATGCGAGAAATGGGATTTAGGCGCTCTATTTCAAATAATGCAAGAACTGTATATTTTCAAGAACTGAATTCTGCTGACATCAGAAATCATACGGAATGATCGAAAGATCTTCCCTATCTTTCCTTTCCTATCTCAATCTGTGCAAGTACTACCTACTAATTTATAATATAGGGCGAGAGTATAATACCTACTAAAATACAAACCTTTCTTCAACAGTTGACAATTTCATGTTCTGCCAAACTCGATCATAGCGTTAAGAAATAAAAGTTTTTTTTTTTGATTATTTGGTATTCTATCTTAGATGTTACCGTACATGTTCAATATTTATCTCACAAACGCCCCTTGCGCCACCAGTGACCCACTTTATTTTTCATTACGTTACATGGGCTTTATCATTCATTTAGCCAAACCCCCGTTGTTCCACTTCAGGCACACTACCCGTTCTCTTGTTGTACGAATTTCGTTTAGTTTTCTTCTCAGGTTTTCGATGTAACACGGTATTGTTCAATGCAGTTGCTAACGAATAAAACTGGTCTTGGACGTTTGTGGGTTATATAGAATGAGTCTGCGTCATGTATATGTATATTGAGAGATCGGATTTCGTATGCTCGTGCAAGGAAAGAAAATCAAATAATTGGGTGAAGTAATTTCTACATTTTGTGACTGAAATTTTGGGAGTTTCTCCGGGGGGAATGAATTTTCTTCGGGGGGAGATTCCCCCGGGCTACCCCCTGAATTCATCCCTGCTTGTAAGTCTGTTCGCGATACATGTCTTCTGTCAAGAACTATGTCCAAAAAAGCACAGCTCCACTAGTAAAACTGTCTTATTTCTGGACTGTAGAATATGTTGACTTGTGTCCAATAAGGAGTTTATATACCAAACTTCATATTCCTAAAAGGGACTTTGAAGTATGTGCTTCTTATTATAACAATTGGAACTCCATCCTTTTTCCTTCCTTTCTAAGAAAAACATAACAAAATCCTGAAACTTGTCTGTAATTCATTTAAATTGAAAGATCAAATTGCAATATTTATGTTTCTAACCCCATATAACCTCAGGGATTTGCAGATGGCAATTCCTTTCCGTTCTTTGTAGATCATATATATATATGAAGTTTTAACACATGCCTAATTATTTGAAATGAGAAATCCAAATGATGAATTTCATGTCTCTAACAAAGGAATTCGAGATATGGCCATCCAATTATAATATCTGTAACCACATGGTTTTTCTTCCTACATTTATTCCTTCACTGACGCAAATCATTCCTGAAAGAAACTTGAACTACAGATGTGTACTAAATTCACATGTGACAATATTAGGTATTCATTCCATGACAACCTTTTAGAAATATTGGAGTGTAAGAAAACGTAAAAGCTGGAACACACAATTGTAAATGCTGTACATTTTTGGAAAATAAAACGTATAGTTTACTTTGCGTTGATGCAAACTGTTATTTAATGCAGTTCTTGCAATTCTGATTTTTGATTCTTCCCCTACATTTTACAGACATGTTCCTAAAACTACTCCGGAACGGAACGGAGCGAAAAATATTTAATTTATTAAGTGTGCAAGTTTAATTTGTACTCACTACTGATCAATTTAAAACGACTGGAACTTTTGGTTAACAAGAAAAAAAGCAATGGATTTAAAAAGTAAATGGAGCCGATATTTTTGTTTGATATTTTGAAGTGACACACATAAGACATAATTTCATATGTGCAGATTTTGTGGAATTTAGGTACAGTATTTTCAAAATTTGGCTTGACAACAGAAGTAAATACTTTGTTCAAGTTTAAAGACTGCCAAAATTTCGTAATATTTTCGGTTTTTGATACTGCAGGATGACTGCAACTATAAGCATATAAATATCGTATGCGTTGTATTAGGAATACGAGAGGCAATACACAGCAAATAAAACCACGCCGGTAAAGTTTAAACCACCACTAGGAAAAAAAAAAAAAAACAATCATTAAAATCATCTATAGTTTGGCAATTGGGGGGCCAGTACTAAGTTAAGCTAACCTATTCTATCCTAGCCTAACCCGAAACAACAAAAAATAAAGGAAATATACCAAGAAAGTAAGATAAATTTAATCTAAAAAAATTCTGGTCTTCTAAGCCCAAACATATGCCCAAAACCCTTTCACCAATTCTCTAATGTATTTCTAAAATGGGCTATTGTTTAACTTTGGGGGCAGGGTTTTAACAGACTTTTTTTTTTGTTGTTTTGCGAAATTCTATTCACATTCGATTAGGTTAGGTTAATATTTAATTTTGACATTGCCGAGCGAGCGTTAGAGAGTGAAGGCGGGTTAGAGACCCGCAGGTGACTTTGTTTTCTGTCTTTGTTGCCTCCCCATTACTAAACAATTTCCCTAAAATGTTTGCGTGCAGGTCAAGTTTCCGTATAGCATTCAAAAGACTTGTTGAAAAATTATACTTCTTTCGGTAATTTTATTCTTATTGTTTTTCAAAATATTTGCGATGGGTAATATGACATTACATCGTTTAGCGTAAATAAAATTCAAGGGAATTTCCCGAAGAACATGTTGAAAAATTACGATTTGCGTATAAATACGGCGTCCTGATGTATGGCGAAAACTAAAATGCTAAAGACAAACCAACCTGTACTAGATGGCCAATGGAAAGCACGAATGCTCTCTAAGCGAGCGAAGCTCATGAGCACGCGCGGGGTTGCCGGAACGCATTATCGACGCGGATTTACGCATAAGCGAAAGTTGTGAGAAAATTCGGTGTTGGCAATTTCAATTGGGTTGGTTAGTTATATAGCAGTTTCATGGATTCACGTTTGAACATAAAGTACGTATTCTGCACACGGTACAGAAATACACCACTGGTGGCAAATATTACCTGATTTAGTAATGTTTCATGTATACTTACTTATTTTATCTGTCAAAAAGCACATAATGATTTTGCACTAGTAATCGTACTTCTAAACCTAAAATTCCGCTTTATTGACTTGTATTTAATTCTGTGAACTGTGGAAATTTGCTTTTTATATGTAAGTTTTCATGCAATTTATTGAACTTAAATTTCAAATTTTCCAAAATCTGGTTTTCCAAAGCTTGACCAGCACGAATAATTGTACAGCGGGGGACACTTCTAAATGGTACACCTTAGCCGTAAATCTCCATATGGCTGTACCATTTAGAAGTGTCCCCCGCTGTACATAGGTAGACAGTACCCGAAATGGGGCAGTGAATGTGGATGTCACAGAAATATACGCATGGTAGCCAATGCTGTAGTCTTAAATTTTTTACATTGTACTGTACACTGTTCTGTGAAGATGTAGGATTGACGTTTAGGACGCATATACAATAGGGAAGGTATGGAAATAATGTAAAGTAAGTGGGTGTGTAAAATATTCCATTAAAACACAAAGGCTATAATACTATTATATGGTCTAAAAGCATTTTGTTCAATAATGATGATGCTCATTGCATAAATAATTGTAATATCATAAATGTGTGTGTACACAGTGATTTATTTGTGGATTTTGTAGAAGGAGTGAATATTTATGCAAAATTGTGTTCCATATAACAGAATAATTTTTAAGGTCGGGTTGGGACAATGTTATTTTTAAACCTACCTACTTTGAAATTATGGTACTAATTTGATAGGTGGGCCCAAGTTCATTGAATATATATATATATATATATATATATATATATATATATATGATAAATGTGCGTAGGTACGTTAGTTAAATTTGGTTAGATAGATTAGATGGCATTCGTTACTTACCTTGCTAATTTTCGTTCTACTGCTGAGCACAAGTGTGCAGGATCGAGTACATAAACGATGGCCAAGTGACCAGCCCTATAACTTGTCATAAATGTCACACTCCTACGTAAATCGGTTTTGTTACGTAATTCTTTAGTTGGTTCTAATTTGGTCTTTGAAGACCAAATTCTTCGCCTCACCAATAAATACAAGAAAAGATTTTTTTTTTTTTTTTTTGGCAGGAGAGTGATAGTTGTACATACATTTGAAACTAATTTTACTAAAAGTAGAAAGATTGTACCAAATGTTATTCCTCATATCATAAATATGGTTTAGAACTATTTTGCCCGTTTAATTTAATAAAATTATATCCAGGGATGTGTGCTCCTATCACTATTCTACTGAAAGTAAATTTTTAGCCAACAAAACATACAGGTTTTAAAACCAATCCAGAATTTAAAAGAGACTAATCTGTTCTCTGAACAATCATCAATATGTATTAAGCAATTATGATATGATACTACCTAGGGGGGAAAAATTAAATTCTCTCTTATTTTTACTCTCGGAACTGAAACAGACTTTGTACAGTATTTAGAGTTTCTACAACAAAATCACAGGAAAGGATTGATTGCCGCTTTCGCCTTGGGTTGAGCTGAAGCTTGACTTACGGCATGTTATCTAACACTGTCTTTAGAAATTAACAATACTTTCACACCGACCCTAGCTTTAGAACAGTGAAACAATAGGAAGTTAGTTTACATCGAAAGCCATCTTCCTCCCAATTGGTTTGTCGATGGCAGCATGATCCACTTCTTATCCAGCTGATTGCATACTTTTCTGCATTGAAAGAGGTCTTGTCCATAGTCGTTTATGAAAAAAGAGATTCGAGAGTTTTTACAGAGTTTTTACGGTTTCTAGTGTCAGTATGCTGTAAGTTTAAGCCGAAAATTCTCTCTCACACTGCAGTAAAACCTGAAAAAACAATGATTCTCATGTTAAGATTTTGTAGATTTGTCCCAATATTAGAAGGTTTTATGTTCCCGGAATTCCTGCAGAATTTTGGCTGAGTTGTCAGGAAAATTTTATTTTTTTTTAAAAAAGAAATATTCCATTCTTTGTCACCATGTAACATTCTTGCAGACAATTCTTCTGCCCAACTGGATTGTAGAAAAGCCTCGATACCACTGAACATTTCGTTGGGAAAGCGAAACCGTCTGCTAACTGTTAGACCCAAAAACAATTGCAATCTTATTTTCTGTTACTTCTCAAGACAACTGTCTGAGAGTTTTTCAAGTGGTATTCCTTAAAACACCGGTTTCTTTAAGGTGACGTTATAATTTTTTCATAGATATGCCATCTTTTTCTTTCAACGCTTCCAGAACAATTTGCCCGTACAAAGGATGCTGACTTTTCTTGTACAAACAGGCTGAGAACTTGTAGAAGTTCCAGTGCAACTCGGATCATAGACATTTCATAAACAAAATTCCACTAAGTGAGTTTTACGTACAGGGCCGAAAAGATTGCATGCTGGTGAAAGCTTCTCTGCAAATTTGTAGAAGTTTCTCGAAAGTGTTCCACTAGCGCAGTATAGGACTCCCAGAATGCTTCTACTGAACGATAAGAATTGCCTACCCACCATGTATCTAAACATTTAGTAATATTGGAGAAGCGAATATTTAGTTCTTCTAATATTAATTCGATTTCTCGCCTGTTCTTCGCGGACATTGAATAAACACTATAATCCCTCCACAAGGTTTTGAAAATGAATCATACCTGAAGTCGTAACAACGTTGGGAACAATCAGTTCCAGCTTATGGCTCATGCAGTGAAGCAGAATAAATTGGTGTCTTAATTCTCGCTGCAACAAAAACACAGCACCATTTATTTCGCCTTGCATGTTACTTGCGTCATCAGTACAAACTGCTATCAGATTTTTCTGTAATATCGTGTTGAAAAGATTCATACTTTCACATATTTTAATCACGGGAATACAAACCTCTGCCAGTCGTTGCGTGCAACTCACATAAAACTAAAAATACACAGAGCGGCCGAAAAGTGGGTATACAGACCTCCACCGATCAAGTATAATAATTTAAGTAATTAAGGTAATGAATTTATTTGCTTCCGTCTGTTCCGAGCTTCATGTATAAGTAAAAGAACATTAAGAACTCCGCATGAAACTAAGCCAATAGCCAATACTTGTATGAATAACAATAAGGAAATGATATAAAATGCTATGAGCCGACGCAGTGGAGGATTTGTCCAGCATTAGCGCGAACAGTTTGTCGGAATTCGCAAGATACTCAGCCAGTTTTTCATTGATTTCTGTAGCTAAGAAGTCAATGATATTTGCACTCGTACCATTGGAGTAGAAATCTTATCTAAGGTTTATTCCATTTATTTCTTGCAATTTAATAAGACGTGTGCACGGTAGACGACAGACGATTTTGGGCTATAATATAGGCAGTTCTAAATATCGTAGCCGTCTTTTTAACACGAATTTCATTCACAATTTCCATCCGTCTTCTGCATTGGACTTGGAAAATGTTATTTCTTCTCTCCCCTTTTTTCAGATATTGACAAATATTTGTTGTGTACAATAGACTTTTCGTGGTCATAGATTTTATCAACAAGTTTCTTTGATGTTTTTGCAGTAAAACTCTTCCATCATACACTTTGTACATCTAGTCTTCTTTCTGTATGAATACCGAATTCACGAACAGAAAAGCACACAACGCAAAAATCATCTGTATTTTGTTTAGCTCCTAGCCGTGGACGTTTAATTTTTCAGCTGCCAAATTATTCTTGATGATATTTGGAAGGGAACAGGCCATTTTGACCAGAAATAACCTCACTATTATTAACACTAGGACCGGAATCATTTTCATCTTTGTGATGAGATCACTGTAATGTAGTCTTGAAGGTTGTGCTTATCTTTAGGTGAAAGACTCTTACTTTGTGTGTCGGAATTACTTGCCTTTTCATCGTATGGAGTTTTCTTTAATTAAAATATATTCTAATATCCATATTCTGTTCTTTTTAACATGATTGTCAACGGAGAAGGTACTAATTCACAACTTCAGAGACTGCTCATTGATGACTGAAAAAATCACTGTGCTACTTACATTAAGAATGATAAGCAGTGGTATCAGCTGCAAGATATTTTTCTTTGGAAAGCAATTCTATAACTTGACCAACAAACATACTAAGAAAATAAAGAATTGCTACTAAAACATTAAGTTGAATTATTGTACAGGGTGTCCGAGAAGTCCTTCCCTGAATACAGAAATTGATAACTCAGGCTAGAAATAAGATAGAAATATGAAACTGGTGTTGAATTGTTTACAAACTATAAAAGTTTTTGTCTGTGTTAGGTTTGTTCTGTTTTACCAAGTCTCAATTTTGTTTGTTTTAGGTTTGTAATACGTAAGTAAGAAGCCCAAGAAGCCATGCCAACCAACCAGGAGAAGGCACACTGTGTCCTGTGGTACCATGAGACACGATCACCAACCACGGTGCAGACAACATTTGGGAGGACTCTACCTGATGTCAAGAGCATTAAAGTCTGGTATGAAAAGTTCAAGAACACAGGGTCGGTTGCTGACCTTCCGAGGTCTGGTCGACCAAGAACCTCAGCAGACACGGTGGAGGCTGTGCGGCAGTCTTTTCTGAGAAGTCCTAAGAAATCGGTGCGCAGGGCCTCACGTGAACTACAGATGCCAAAAAGCTCTATCCATGACATTTTACACAAACGTTTATTGTTTCGTGCTTACAAAGTGCAACTAGTTCAGGCCTTGTTGCCCGACGACGGTACACGTCGATATGACTTTGCGGTCGAAATGCTATCACGTATTGAGGACGATAGTGGTTATCTCAGACGAATTGCCTTTTCCGACGAAGCGACATTCTTTGTCAGTGGAGTAGTGAATCGCCATAATGTACGCATTTGGGGTTCAGAATCCCCCAGGGAGGTCAGGGAGTTCACCAGAGGCAGTCCAAAGATGAATGTTTGGTGCGCGGAATGGAAATTGAATATCGCCTAGATGTGCTACGTGCTACCAAGGGTGCTCATGTGGAAGTGTACTGATGTGACCAAAACTTTTATAGTATGTAAACAATTCAACACCACTTTCATATTTCTATCTTATTTCTAGCCTGAGTTATCAATTTCTGTAATCAGGGAAGGGCTTCTCGGACACCCTGTACTTTAAAACAGATTGTATAGCCTAAGACAGGGGGGAAATACCTTCCCAGTCTGGGAAGACTGAACTGAACCTAGAGACAGGGAAGTCAAAACTTAAAAGGGGGGAAATTCCCTGGCTACAAATAAATCTCTGTGTGTACATATGCAGAAGAAACAGAAATTCACTCGGAATTTACCACAAGAAATGAAGGAAACTTTGATGATGAACAGGGTGAAATACGAATAATATAGTTTTCAAACTGATGATCACTGATCAAAACAACACACATTTAAACATAGGAAGACTTGACTTAACCTTTCCATTTTCTTTCACTCCTCTCTACCTCAGTCTCTCTGTCTTGTTGTCACAGAGTCGTCAGAAGCAGACTTTTGTCTCATTTTCGATACGTTCACGAGGACAAAGTATTTAACCTATCGTATCATAGTGTTTTTAGCGATACCCTCATTTCTGCACACACATACTATCGCTGACAAGCTGCTCACTATGAACGTATCGTCTCACTGCCTCTCGTGTCCCTGTTGCGTTTAATACCTGACTTGTATAGCATTCTTGTTTTTAAATGACCTACTAGCATAGGTTTGTTTGTGGCTTTCACATTGTAGTGTTTATAGCATATAACCAGACGCAGTATTTACTCGTAAAACCTGAAGTCCTCTCGAAGGGAATGTGCATTTTATAAGGTAGTGGCAGTGAATTTCCTGATAAATAAAATTTTAACGTTTCTATGCATGAGAATACTGGACCTATGCTGCGGTACAAAGTTCGAAATATGTACACATGTGGTTGACGCTGAATATTTAACCCTCGACCCAGGATGAGACTAACAACTATTTCTTATGCTGCGATCAACACGGATTACTTTGTGCCCACCAACTCAAAATAGAATATTTATGAGACACGCTAACGAGGAAACCGATTCAAGTGTAACACTAAATTGTGAACGAGTTCATGCGCAAATGAAGTGTTTTTCGTACAATTAAACCCATTAGAGGGAAAAACCCTCGGTATCAACCGTTCCGGAGATATACAGGAGTAAGGAGAAGGCTGGAACTCCGATATTTTGCGAGTTCTTGAATATGCAGCGTTAGTACAAGTAAAAGAATCTTTTAAAAAAAATAATTCTTTCATCCCGGAAACTGTAGTAATACCTCGCCTTAGACATGAGGGTTACAAAATCTGAGTCCATAAAAATTCTAGAGGAGAATGTTTTAGACTGGGAAGGCGAAAATACCGGGGTTCCATTGTTGCCTGAAATAGGCGTGTCAGGTATTTATTTCAGGATTCTTGGTACGCTGAATCGAGTAAAAGTATCATCAGTTAAATAGGATGAAAATTGTAAAAAATGGTGGCCGTCCCAACTTTCCAAACATATATAATTTCTATAATTATTAACCGATCGGAACTGTATGTGATATATAGCGTAAAAGCGTTCCGGTTTTCGTTTTTCAAGTTGAATATACTACTTTGCTTATCAATCCACACATTGCGTTTTAATATATGGCACACAACTACACTCTGTCGTACTTAAATTTGCAACAATATGTGTTTATGATTCATACCATTTACTTTAATTTTTATTGCACTTCTGCACAGAAAATAACATTGTATTTTTGTTCACACAATAACATCTTCGTTCCTTTGGCAATGTAATTAAAAATTTTTGTATCATCTTTTCTCAGTTTCTACGAACTAACATGTATATATTAGTATGTAATATCATATTTATTTATTTATTTTGCCTTTTTTGACTTACAATATGGAGAGTATCTCGTATCTCTCTTTGAGAGTATCTCGTATAAGTTCTACAGTTGTCATATGTATATAAATGCAAATTATAATTACAACATATTACACCATTTGTAGTACGAAATTTTAAACAACATTTTGTTCTTCGTTTCAATGGCGTTTGTTATTCCTTAAGCTCCTTTTTCTGGCCTCGGGTAAAAGCTACGCCACTCACCTCAACTGTCAACATCACCTTTATTCCGACGTGGTACATCTTTCTTAACGTTTCAATGCAATTTTCAAACATATTCACTAGCAACATAGCCGAAAATTCGCAAAATATCGGAGCACCAACCTTCCCCTTATTCCTCTAAATCTCCGGAACGGTTGAGATCGAGGTTTTTTTCCTGTAATGGGTTTAATTAAACACAAAAACATTTTGTTTGCGCATAAACTCGTCCACAATTTCGTGTCACAAACGAATCGTTTTCCTCGTAAGTGAAACTCAAAATTAAGAGTACACGGAATAAGACTAACCGCCAAATTCAGAAAAGGTGGAATACTGCTATCTAGAATAGACTACGGAATGTTAGTGTCATGTCCTACAAACGGGCATATGTATGTATCTTGTGCCTACCAACTTAAAATAGCAAATGTTGTGAGACACACCTTCAATTTCAACAACGGCAAGGAATACGCTGAAGTTAAGCATGTTGAGCAATAACATGTTTTCTTACAGTTTTAAAGAAATGATTAGAAAAGTAATTACAAAAAATATACTGAGATCGGCACTACGTACCCCTCTCCCCCTTGTTGGTAGTTCGAGGATTAATTCACTTTCAATTTCTATGTGGTGGTTGCCTTAAGCTTGCAGTTACGCGAATTTCTGCTTGGTAGCTTCAAGCTTGTATTGGCATAGTGCTAGTTTATTCACTCTTGAAGGTTTAAACTACCTTCCTTATATAGAAAAATTTACTACTACCTTCCTTATGAATCTCCTTATATAGAAAAATTTACTACTAATACAAGGAAGCATTTAATTTACAGGAACTAATTCAACTAATTCAAATTTTGAGGATTAAGCGATTAATGTACAGGAAAGATCCAGGTTGTCAGAATCCATGTTAAATGTAGTTATTTTGTTTAAACCAGTGTCTTTGGTTTAAACGGATTTTTTTGGTTTTAATAGATTTGCTTTATTTATTTAGATTACATATAAATAGAAATAAGTTAGTGTGGTCTGAGCGTGCTTATGGCACAGCGGGATTATAAAGGATGGATGGAATATGTAGTTCAAAATTGGATTTGAATCCCTACTTGGTTTGCACCCAACAGTTATTGCTCTTAACCTGGACTGGAACAAGGACATCGTGATTATAGGGACGATGAGTTTATCGACTCATACACAAGGAACACCTTATAGGAATACATTATACTGATCGTGAATACTTGTGTATATATTAAGTTACTTCAAAGGGACAAACACTTATACTACGGCTCAAACTAAATCATTGTTCAGAGCTATACACATTATTAAAATTGATGTATCAGTCCATTCGCTCTGTCTTTATACATGCAGAAAGTACTTTTAACAAGTAAATTACTACAATAAATTTTCCTGCGTTTATAAAACACCACAAAAAATAGATCATGTAAGGAATCTGGAGATGTCACTTTTAGTTTGCAAAACTTGTTTTTGCCTTTAAATTATTATTTTTGCTTTCTTTTAAAAAAGAAAACACATGATTTAAACCATCTAACCCTGGTGGAAACGCTGTAAGGTTTAACTATTCCTACGATTAGCGATTTTATTCCGAAAATTTAACTAACGCGATGCAGAGTGATTCTCTAGAAACATTATTTCAATAAGAACGTTGATTGCATGAAGTCCTGGTTTGATTTCCAGTAGAAGGACAAAGCAGTGCAGATCACATGCTAAGGCGCAAACCCACTTATAAGCTTACTGCCAGGAGAATCACTAAACTCCTAACTAAATATTACCAAGAGAGTTCTGTCGCTTTTTCACTCACCACTTTCTAACATCGATATGCCACATAAGACGTACCTGGAAGATCAATATAATCTCCATCAACATCGTTGACCTGCTAACGTTGTGGAAGGCCATAATTTTTTTCGCGGCAGAACTTTGTAGACCGTGAGGCAAACAAGGTATCAAGTGCATTTTGGACTTCTATTAGCCATTTGAACTGGCGTCCTCTAAGGTGATTGTCCAAGGAATGAAACATGGGACAATCTGACAGTGCAATGTCTGGAAATATGGAGGATGCAGTAGTGGTTCCTATCCGAGGAGTAGAATGGTGTCCTGCATCATCCTAATCATGTGGTGGTTAGTGTTGTGCTGTAACAGGAAGACCCCTTTGCGATTCAGAAGTGAGGCTCCAGAGTTTTGAGTTTCACTTGAACACGGCTCAACTGCTGACAGCACACAGTTGCATTGATGCTCTGCCCAGTTGGTAGCAGTTCCCGATGCACGATGACGCACAAGAGGAACTTCTTGTGTACTGCTAGTTCCGGCTGTATTGGAACCGGTTCCTGAGATGCTTACCAGGAATGATGAGGGCGCCGTGGAGCTTCGTACAAGACCCACTTCTCATCACATGTCAACACCATGTTCAGAAATATCTCATTCGTCAGACGAGTCGGCAAAGAAACACAGGTTTCTGCTCGCGGTGCCCTCTAGCCTGTAATTAGATTATATGGTACCCATCGACCCAACTTGTAATGCTTTCCAAGTTCAGGGAGTTGATGCGGAATGGTTTCTCCATTCACAGTGAATTGTAGTTCCTCTTCCTCACATGTCTTACAATTTACTCCTTAATTGCTGCCAGAAGATCTTCATTTTAGACACATGTTGGTTTTCCGGTGCGTGGTGCGTCTTGGAGTGCTTCGTTACCATTCTAAACCTTGCTAAACCACCGCTGCACTGTCCGCATAGTCGCGACACCTTTACCAAAGGCCTGGCATATCTTCCGCTTCGCTGCAACGCCTTTTACCCCAGTTTGAAGTCGTAAGGCATACAGCCTCATATCGCTCTGTGGAGGTTCTATGTTCACTTTGTCCTTACGCAAGTTCATGGTGTAACTGAACTGCAACAGGAGTAAAAGGGTGTTTTATTAAGAAGTTACACATAACATTGCTATTTACGTTTAGCATCCGCTACTAAGTTGTTATTGCTATAAAAGCATTTTTTATTGGCAGTCGTTTTCTAATGTCCTCCAATCTCTGTTCTCTTTACAGTTTTAACTTTAGCTATGTACATATTCAGAGAGAACTTAGTGAACATAATTCCAATATCTATGATTCTCTTTATGTATTCTTATCAGTGAGGCAAGGGTTAAATATCCCTTTACTTATCATCGTCAGAGGATTTCATAAGGGTTAATCAAAAATGTTTTGTCGATAAAGTTTATATATATATGTTCTAAAAATGCCGTCCAGGGACCACAGAGCACTATTCTACAAGTCAATATATATATATGTATGTAAGTTTTCGAGTCCTTGTCTGGTGACCCGAATTACACTATGTGGTAACGTCCAGATAAAGAACCATAGATTAGATTTAACAATCCAAGAAGTAATTACATCGATTCTTGACAGTTGACAGTTTAAGTCAATAAACGTTGACATTAGCATAACTTATTACCTTAACAATCCATGTAACTCTTTGATGGATTTGTAGAGCAATGCTAATGATTCCTGGTTAATACATAATGTTGTCACATAGTGAAATTTTGATTCCACAGCTACTGAAGGAGGACATTCCATCTTACAATATTTTTGCTTCATTTTGGCCTATAGAATAGCGCTCGTGGTCAATGGGCGTCATTTTTAGAACAGCCGTTATATATATATATATATATATATATATATATATATTGATATTCGATGAATTTTTCAAAAATTATAAAAGCTTCCTCACTATTTTACCTTGCATAAGGAATTGTTTCTTATTGTTGTCGCTGATGATATGAATAATTTAGTCACAATGTGTTCAGTCTTAGTTTCGTAACATGCTATAGTAAATAACGCTTCATCAACTAGCTTGATTCTTATTGTTCCTTAATTTTTGTAAAACGTAAATGCAAGAGGAGCTCAATCCATTTCCCTTGTATTTGAAAAAAAACTGTAGACTTTTATGCCCGCTTCGGAATAAAATTACATTCTGTATCGGTGCTTACAAATGCTGTCTGCTTTTGGCGAAAATATAATTGTAAGGCTAATAAAGAGCATATACTTGCATTATAGGCTTCGTATCGAATCATTATCTTCGATGGAAATTTTGGATATATTTTGTTACTAATGTATTTTTCTTTTAAGTTCTTTGTAATTTATGCCAATTAATTTACAAATTCCTTCAAGTTTTCCATTTTTACCAACTTCACACAGAGACTGCAACTTTCTCCTTTTTACGGCTAATGTTTGTGTAACACACTTTACTAGTAAACCAATTTTAGATATGAGTGTACTTCAAGAACTCTACGTTTTACCCTAATGATCTTTTATTAGTGTAATCCTTGTCAGTGGTGTAGTGTGTAGCACCCGCGCCTTTACTGCATTGCATCTCGGGCTTGGGAAAAATTTTAAATTATGTTTTACAGTTGTTGGAATTATACGTTGAACTGGAGGTCAACATGTTATTGCTTCAGAGGTGATGGGACACTAAGAATCCAATCTATCAATTTTAATGTGTATAATTGGTTATTTGTAACTGAAAGTATTTGAAGGATAGGTGGATTGAGAATGTGAGGGAATCAAAACAAAATCTCCCGTGGACACGAAATTGCCCATGAAAAACTCATCGCGTGGGGTAAATTAAGTAATCTCTGCTCTCTACCTCTCAACCACTGCGTGTCCACAAATGCAGTTAATATTCTGCAGTACTACTGTTATCTCCGCGCTAATTTGTGATACTCATAGTAAACCATACTTACTATATTCCTTGCCATATAAGCGCTGTATAGCCATTGCTGCGTTACATAATACCGTAACGATGATATATTTTCTATCGTAAAAAAAAAAAAAAGTTATTTGTTTCGGTTTGAAATCACCTTATGACAATAATCCAATCACATTGCAATTCATTACATGAAATTTTTAGCAATAGTTTTCTGTGGCAAATGATGAATATTTTGTTCCGTTCAAATAGACGAACATTGTAAAAACATTTTATGATTTGTTTCGATAAGTTGGATAAATCCAAGTTAGGCATAATTTAATTGTAATTATGTTTCCTTCCTTTCTATTTTTCATTCCATGATATTAACTTGTTTTCTGTGTTTAACTTTTTGGCTCCTTTTTATGTTATTTCTAATTATTCACTGAATACATTTAAATTCTTGCAGCGTTTGTTCGTACTCTTTGACTTGGTGTTTAAAGTGATCTCGTTAAAAATTAAGAAGTGGCTAAAAGGAAAATAAGTTCAGAAGAAGGAATGAATACTCGCTTGAGGTAAGAGAATTAAAGCTTCCAACTACAGTAAATAATCTTTTATTGTCTCTTTTATTTCCTTTTCGATGATAAGTAATTCAATATTGTTTTTGAAATTACAGCAATAAGCTTTTCTCGAATCCGATTAATTTTAAGTGTGTTTCTTTTTCACATATCATATACAATGCAAAAGATAAATTCTGACATCAAGAGAATCTTTGTTTCATACTCCCTTATTTTTCACATCACATTTCTTTAAGTTTCGTTTGAAATCCTCTTGAACTATTTTGAAAATCCTTCTACTGCTATTTTATTTTTTCAAGTGTGAGAAATTATTAGTAGCGTAACCTCAAAATCTTAATATGTTTACTGCTCCTTATATATGGCAAAATTTATCGACATTATTTCTCAATAGCCTAGATATTCGCATTATGTTTTAGTATTTTATAATGCCTGCATAAATTGTCCTCACAATAAACATGTATTCCTTCTACAGGTCTTCACGATTTCGAAGTTTAATAATTTACTTTTTTTTTCAATAGCATGCAACTTAGGTTAAATGAAAGAAATGCACGATTGTTTACAACGCGTATGCGTTATGTTCCATGTCAGAAATGCTCGGGATAAGTCCATTTTGTAATTCATCACATCAATCCGGTGGTCTAATTGTTGCTACACTCCTTCCAATTTCTTAGAATCAATTGCTGTAACTACTACTTGGTTGAATACTCGAAGTTCAGATAAATTGTTACATAGCGTGGCTTGGCTTTTAATTTCATTCACAAAAACGTTCCAAGTGGCAAAACTTGGAAACCATTGACAGGGAAGGGGCAAGGTAGCAGAATCTAATCCTCACGACTAGCTTGTCCTGTCAGTTGATTTTTCAACATGTTGCGTTGCTTTCTGATATCGGAGTGCCATTGTGGAGATCCTCCATCCTGCCAGAAAATAGAATTTCCTGTGTACCCTTTATGGTACGAAAACATCTATTTCTGCTGCATGTGAAGGTAGAAAAGTTCGATTGTAGTTTACTGGAAAATTATAAAAATGTTTTACAGGCGATTTTCCAAACAGGTTCACCTTGTGGGAAACACATATACGTTTTTCATAACCATGGGAAATTTTCAAACACCAAAATCTCACATCTTTTTTTACTTTCCCCGAAAGTAGAAAGTAGACTCATCGCTAAACACAATTGACTGAATGGAAGGATTTCTTTCCACAAAGTTTTCCATCGCAAGGCAGAATTCAAATCTCTTGTCAGCAGGATTAATTACCTGTAACAATTTCATATGGATGAAATTTCAAACATATTTTCGTAGAATTTCTCACATTACTGTTTGCTTGATGTTCGATTCTTTGTTAGTACGAATCTTTGATTTTCCAGGGAGAGCTGCACGCATATGACCATCTGTTCCGTTATAAACTTTTAGGTGGCCTGTTGGTTTCCTTTTGCATATGCTCTAATTTTCTTCAATAATCTCTGTACACTACACGATGGTACGCAATTTTCTACATTTTTCTGCCATCTTCGCTCTCTCAATTTTGTTATCTTCAGTGTGCGTTTCTCTTTTTTGAGCATACAGTGGCGTCCGATCCTTGGTCATACGGATCGTGCTTCTACTAGTGTCAATCCTGTGGCAATAATTACTTTTGCAGCTTCGACATCTAACCCAGTTTCCGTATTCAAACTCCCAGTGGTTTCACTTAAATATTTTCAACCATTGCTTCATCATTTTATTCGCTCATGAATAATAACGATAAGCATTCTCGCCCCTTGACTACTAATACAGATTCTGTTATGATCCAGGCTTCCGAAGCTATTACTGTTCAACTTCGAGCAGTGCGAGAGAGACAACAGCAGTTAATGAAAGACAATCACCATCATCAAGTAGCTCTATTCGAATTTCACATTGCTACCACTTCTTTCCATCTCGTTGGGATGATCCTTCTATTGAAAACGTTCTTTATTACTAAATTATTTTTAAACGGTGCAAGGACGTATATTGGATATTTTATAGAAATAGTTATTTGTGTAGAAAAATCTTATTCATCATTTAGTGGTATAAATCTTTGAAGGTCATTTTTTAAAGGGAGGTAGTTGAATATATTGTCATTGCTTCCTGCAATATAAATCTGTTTTTCGTTTCCACAAATTGAACATTAAAGTCATCCAGGGCTGAGTGTAGGAGAGTATTGTCTGCGGCAATAGTACGTAGAGTGTGGAGTTAAATCACATAAGAAAATGAGTTTAAGCATAAAGTTGAAAATACCATTTTCAATTGTTTGAGAGTAATTCATCTTGTGTAAGTTTTTCTGTGTATCAACAAAAATAATTATATTCGATAAAAATATTAACTCACTTCTTTTTCTTTCATATCGAATGCCAATAGTGGGAGATCAGTAGAGGTTTTCGTTAATACTTCAGGAGCAATGAATAATTTCTGTAGAGATTGCAGTAAATCTTTCCGAAGCAGTTATCACCTGAAAAGGCACTTGTTATCACACAAGAAAGGAACTATTGAATCGATCGATAATACATGTAAGCTCTGTAATCGAACTTTTCGAAAGAGTGATTTATTAAAAAGACACTTGCTATCACACAGGAAGGGAGAAACACTTACCTGTGATCTATGTGGTCAAGTCTTTGTGGGAACTTCTGATCTCAAAAAACATATATTTAGTCATACAAAACCGTATAAGTGTGAGGAATGTAGTAAATCTTTTCGAAGTAGTTCCCATTTAAAGAGACACACAAGAACTCATACAAGAAGGAAGTCAGATACTTCTGATTCGTTATGGATATCATATAAAAATGAGCTCAATGGTCAGAATGGTGTGAAGCGATATATCTGTAAGTTCTGTTTTAAATCATTTTCATCCAAATCTAACCGTACGAGACACATACGGTGTCATTCAGATCAAAAGCCATTTAACTGTGAATATTGCAACAAGTCCTTCGCTCAAAAGACTTATTTCGACAGGCATTTGTCAATTCATTCAGAACTAAGACCATTTTCTTGTGTTGAGTGTAGTAAGTCGTTTAAGTGCTCTTCTGATCTAAAACGACACTCGTTATACCATTTAGAGAATAAACCATTTAAATGCAACGAGTGTCCCAAATCATTCATTAAAAGGCATTATCTAGAGAGACATTTTTTAAGTCATACTGGTGAGAAACCGTTTCCCTGCTCTCATTGTGGCAAAGGGTTTCAATTTTTTTATGACATGAAAAAACACGAACTCTATCATACAGGAGAGAGGCCCTTCAAGTGTGACTACTGTGGCAAAGGTTTTGTGATAAAAGATACTCTTGCAAGGCATTTATTAGTACACACAGAAAAACTTCTATTCCCTTGCCTAGAGTGTTCTGCATCGTTTCGAAGCTTCTATAACCTCAGAAGGCACGTATTAATTCATAGAGGAAAGAGGGCATACAACTGTGATCATTGCAGCAAGTTCTTTGTTCAAGCAGAAAGCTTGGAGAGACATTTACTTAAAGAACATAGTTTAATCAAACGTGAAGAGAAAAAGCCATATTCTTGTTTGCAGTGTCCTGAATCGTTTGAAAGTTTTTCCGATCTGAAACAGCACTCACTGTCCCAACATAATGGAACAGCAAAGCGCGTCAAAGTAATACGGTAGTCATATAATAAAGTTCACAGTCATCGTAACGTGTAGAACTGTAAGGTACTACGTATTACATTTGGTAATTAAGGGGGATTTTACAATTTTGTGATAAAATATTTAATTTTCTCAAATGCTTAACAGAGAAAATGATTAATGAAAGTTATGCTTAAGGTAGTTCTCGGCATGCAGTCTCGTAGTGTCCGAAAGACCAATGTACTATAGGCAATGGAAAGTATATGTATTAATTTCGTGTATGTTCATATGCGGAGAAACGCGTTCTCATCACAATATTGTACGGTTCCTTTAATGCAAGAAATTTCAAGGGTTAAATATAAAAGTTCAATTTTTTTTTGTTCAGAACAATACTTAGCACTAACAATTCTGACTCAAAAAAAGAAACCCACGAAAGTTGTATTTCAACAGTTCTTTGTTGTAAAGTTGGGAATGGACAAGACAGCAAGTCATTGTACTTGTTGTGGAGTTTTTTCTAAAATAATAATGTATCTTGGATATTTTTAGGGCTTTATCAGACAATATAGGTAAAATCGTATTGTATGAATTATTTATATGTTGCCAGTACAGCATCTTTTAATATTGTAATGTAACTTTTTGAGGGAATAAACCGCAATATGTAATGTTTATATCGAATGTTATGCTAGGAATGCTTTTTTTCTTCGAAGTTCATAATTATACAATATAAACTCCGTAAACCACATGTTTGCAGTATTAAATCAGGAATTTTTTTAGATTTTTTCTCTTCCTGTTTTGTTAAAATATATATTTTTTTGAGAAAACCATTGGATCAATACCCAGTGAGCACTGGGTTGTGCTAATCTATAGTAAATCTCACTCACAGCAGCATAAATACTGTATAATATCCGTACTAACAGTTAGTATTTATCTATTAATGTATTTCCTTATTTTGTAATTATACTATTTCATGTCATTCTAAAAAATCATGTTAGGTTACAATAATCTTCTGTCTCTGTAGTTATTTGGTTGGAAATAGTTGCAGAATGCAGAAATTAACAAACATATGAAATATGAAAATTATGTTCATTTTATTGTTGCAACTATATACAATATGAATAAAGAAAATATTGAGGCACTAAAGGTCTAAATTTTCTATGTTGTAGTATGTAGTAAATACCGTAAGTAACTACAGTGTGTCCTTACAGCCGCGCAACACAAAGTTTGATTGCGTTCGTTTGAACCAAGAACGATAAACACACGAGACTTGAAACAAATGTTAGCGTTTTCTATGTAAACATTTTCGAGATCATGACCAATGTTGGAATTTGTAACGTTTTTGTGTAGTGACAGAAGAAAGTACCGAAAGTGTAAAATAAAAAATGTACAAAGTGAAGAAAATCAATATTCAGTTGCAGAAAACTGATTCCTTGAGGGTGGGTCCCTATGTATATATGCAGTATGCGTCAACATTTATCCATTGGTGCGTAAATGTGACAAAGTTTTGTAGTGTTGGTATCGTAAAAGACTATTTAATGCAATTCTGTAAGATCTGTGTTTTTTTTTTTTTTTTTGACAGAGACGCGGCCTGCCAACACTGTTGTCGTAAAATTACTGCAACATTTGTGTTTAGGTTAATTAATGATAAGCAATGAGAATTTGTTCATAATTGGTAACCTGACTTCTTATACCAGCTGCCAGCTAGGTATTTTTTATCTCAAATTTTTGAATAAAAGCTCAGGTTATGAATTATGTGCAAATTCTCATTGCTTATCATTAATTAACTTTAAAACATGCGTGATGCAGTAATTTTAAGTCAACAGTATTGGCAGGAGCACGGTTTTGTCAAAATACCCATTTTTACAGATTTGTATTAGTCTTTTTAGACGGTAAAACTGCAGCAACTTTGTCACATTTTCGCACCAATGAATAAATGTTGATGCATACTGCACATAATACACAGGGATTCACCCGCAGGAAATAAGATTTCTGTAACTGAATATTGATTTTCTTCATTTTGTACATTTTCTATTTTACACTTTTGGTACTTACTACACTAAAACTTTACACATAGCAATATTGGTTATGATCTCGAAAATATTTACATAGATTCTTGGTTCAAAAGATATACGCAATCAAACTTTGGGTTGCGTGGCTTTACGGACACACTGTATAATTGCACTGGCATTGATCTCTGCGATACTCAGACTTAGGGGATGGAGCTCTCGGACATTGTATACGATAAACGAGTCAAGCTAATACTAGTATTAGAATATGAGGATTGATTCAATAGGAGAATCTGCCAGTAAATGACAAGAAGAATTGAACAATGTAATAATATTAAATCTAAAATATTTGTCAGAAAACATAATGAAGTGTGGTAGAATTAATAAAGAAAATAAAATAACAATTAATAAGAAACGAATATATAGAGCTCAAAAGACTGGTAATACAGTACGTGTTAGTAAAAGAGTTGCGTTTTTAAAGATATATTCAAACATGAGTTGGGAAAATTGAAAAGAATTTTATACGGACATCCAGCTATGTATTAACCAAAAATTTAAGTGAAACAAGACATTGGATGGTATGCTCTACAGAGAAGAATTACAAACTCAAGCTATCAAAGGTTATAAACGTTTGATAAACACAGAAGAAAAGTAAATAAATATCGTTCATTGTAAAGTATTTAAGTCTTCTTTTGATTTTTATATACCTTCATTATCCGTAAAGTAAAAGAACAAACATGTAGCTTGATAGAGATTTACGCTACTCATCAAGTAATAATTTCATGGTGTTACATAAAAAAATCACACACTTCTAAACTATTTTCGTGGAAGAATATATTTTCGCAAAGATGTATTAATTAGCTATCGTGGATAAATATTGGTTTAAGAAAATATTTTTTAAATATAAATAACAAAAGAACAAATATTTGAAAATATATTTTATTTTTTGTGTGCTAATAATGTGCCATCAAAGATTTAATTAACATTCTAATACTCAAAAGAGACGGACAGACTTGCATATCACTGCAAGGCTGTTTAGTGAGATGTCTTCGAAAAGGAGAAAGTGTCAGTTTTATCTTCACTAGTGTTTGTTACAATGGCAAGATTTGAACCTAAAGCAGATTTAAAAGAAAAGCAACAATGAATCTTATTTCCAAATATTCATTTGGAATCTCCATCTAGATTACACGCACATTGTAGTAGTACTCAATTTCTGACATGTATTATTATTTGCAATAAGCATAATTCCTACGAACCATGTTTCGGAAGAAAGACTGTAGAGAAATTAATCTTGTTTAATAAGTGACTGGGCAAAGATAAATGTAAAAAATATGTAATAGTAATAAGACAAGGTACATTATTATTCCTTGTCATTTAGGTTTGGTAAAGTGGGCGTTAAGCTACACTTTGGATTATGATATCAAGAGCATGAATATACTTACAATATTATCAGAAACAAAATAATTTGTCACTCCAAAAGTTGTTGTTTAACCACCTTATCAAGTTTGACATGAAACTGACAGTTAACTAAACGAATCTCACGTGTATGCGGTTTTTAATATATTGTTACGCAACTTAACTATAAAGTAAATAACTCTTTAAATGCCTTTTTGCAAGTAAAATATAGACATATTCCTAATTAGAATGGACAAACGTAAAATGAAATATGTCAGCAGACTTAAGCACGCAATGAAAAATTGTAGTTACGTGTAAAAGTGTACATCAACATACCGAAGACGGAACCCGGAGCCTAACAAATCGAAGTTAACAAATCAACACAAGATAAAGTGAAACTTGTATTGATATCTGTGATACAACCGTGATCCTAGGAGTGCCTGAACTTCGAGTCTTTATATGACCCTGTACAGCTGCTAATAAGGATTGTAATGTCCCGAAAACTGTAGTAGATAACGTACAACGGTTTCTCGTGCTATTTATAAGAGGCAGAGAAAAAATAGTGTAAAAGTTTCCGCTTCTCCACCAGAGAAATTTCTGAGATTTTAATTCTCCACCAGAGAATTTCTGAGATTTTAATGCATTTGTAGATGTGCTGACGAGCTAGAAACCTCAGTCTTAAAGCCCACACATGCTCAGTGGAATTCATCTCTGGATAACATGCAAACCATAAACTCCGTCGAGTAAGTTCTCCCTTAAGCGCAATTCAGCCACTAAGGACGCAAGTTGCTGCCCATATTCAGGAACTATGTCGGAGGATTACTCGGAAATCTATCAAATGGATTCAAGGATTTCATCTTGGCGCGACTGACCGGTCACGTTTCTTGCTCCGGCATATACAGGAGGATTCTCACACGAACAGCGATTACAGCTTACACAATGATATAACTGATTTGGTAGTGTTTTACTTCTCGAATGTTTCAGTGACTGAAATTCATCTCAACCTTCTCCCACAAGCACATACATTGAGAGTCATGTGCGTACTGAATCGCGAATCATCATACAAAAGTACCACTGTTCATTGTTCTGGAGTCCATTGTGCATGATCGTTTCATGACTACTGCACAATCACTGACCTGGAAAAATAAAAGCACAGTATCAAAACAAAACCTGAATGATCACTGATAACAAAGCATGCAAAAACTATGTTGCCAACAACAGTAAACAAAAATAACGGTGTTTCAAATCCGGTGTTGCTTTCGAGACATCCTTTAATATATTTTATTATTTATTCATTTATTTATTGAACAAATTCACAGATACAGCATATAACTTTGCCATTTTACAGCAAG